>NC_091221.1:23191226-23338726 GCF_040958095.1 Procambarus clarkii | reverse complement strand
CACCGTGTTTGTTTGGGGCGTTCTTCAACATATCAGCAATACTTGTCTCAACATCTCTTTCAGTTGCATTAGTGTGGGTGTTGATACAGGCTTCTGGAAAGTTATAAGAATTAATTAATATATATAATTATAATTCTTTTTGTCAGGAGACAAGAAGCCACAGAGTAATAACATTGTTGGCTTTTATTTAGGTGTTCCCCTGTTCTCCAGTCTTCCTCCGTCCCCTCGTCCCCTTTGTCCTCCCCAGCATTCTCCATTCCCCTGTCCCCTCGTCCTCCCCACCATTACCCTCTCCTCTGTTCCCTCGTCTTCCCCACCATCCCCCCTGTCGTCCTCCCCACCATTCTAAACTACCTCATCCCATGCATTCCATGATGGTCTGATGCTTCCATCTGAAAATTGGGAACATCAAAAGATCTGACTTTCCCAATTTTCTGATGGGAACATCAAATGATCTGATATTCCCATCACTGAAAAATAAAAACAGATAAAAAAAATGATATGAAAAAATAGAAAATAAAATATACTCATGAAATGAACAGAATGGTTAACAACGCAGCTCAATTGCAATGCAATGTCACAATAACATTTAAATATACTTTAAGATATAATCTAGAAGAAAATAAGGATATTGAAACGGTTCATGAACTCTATTTCAATAAAGGACACTATGGGGAACTTTGAAAAATAGTTATTGAGTATAATTAGACAGACTTGTTGCTAGGCAGAGGAGTAATGAGATATATGGCAAATTTTGCAAAATATACAATGAAGGTACACAAACATTCATACCCAAACAAAGCAAAATGCTAGGTAAGAACAAAGCATTTGGCCCGTAGGAGAAAGGAGATACCCACAAGACTAGAATACAAGTCATTAACAAGCATGCAAGTATAATACATAATACATGCAGACATATATATAATCCAAAAAAATGTCAAATTTACGTACTTATTATTACATTACAAATATCCAAGGTTTTGAAGACACGTTTCCTCTTGCGCCCAACGAGTGAATACTGAGACCAGACCCCATAGGTCCCTATCCTCCTCATCATTCGTCTCACTGTGTCTCCACAGCTTGCACCGCCCATTTGAGACAGCGTCTGGACCTGTTAAAATAATGCATAAGCTGTAAGGTAATAGAGAATAATATATATCTTTCAATCTCAACATTAGATTTTCTAATTTCCAACTGTATTAAATAAATAGCATTAAAATATTTTCCTTCTTAACTATTACAAAAATCAACGAATTTGAGTAACTTTTGCTTTTGTTTTATTTGTACCTTAAACATAACACTGAACAATCAATTATGTGCCACCCCACCTTCCTTCATCTGCAAAAAAACTAATCAAAAGACATATGTACAAGGCTAAAAAAATTCAGCAACACTTACCATACTCAGGCTAAAAGAATTAAGCAACACTTACCATACTCTTTTTATATTCACTGTTAACTTTTAGCTCATGTGACAGACTTTCCACCTGCTCAACAGTTTCAAGTGGGGATGGAAGAATGTCTTCCAGGATTGGTATATCTCCATGTGTTTTTGACATATGGGTTTCCGTCATTTTGACAATATTCAGGAATTTTGCAAAAATAATGGCATTTACTATTTTTAAAAGATTATTAGCAAATTTACAGAAATGGTGCATTCGGAAGACAAAACCGTGGTAGACATGGTTGGAACAAGTTAGGTGAGAGGGTGGTGGAGGCCAAAACCATAATCATAATCATCTGTATCAAACCTTATTACAGGTAAAACCAGTAGGCAGTCTACTGTATTTTATCAAACCGTTATTAGTATAATAGATCTCGTAATAATTTTGCAAAAATAATGGCATTTACTATTTTTAAAAGATTATTAGCAAATTTACAGAAATGGTGCATTCGGAAGACAAAACCGTGGTAGACATGGAACGAACAAGTTAGGTGAGAGGGTGGTGGAGGCCAAAACCATAATCATAATCATCTGTATCAAACCTTATTACAGGTAAAACCAGTAGGCAGTCTACTGTATTTTATCAAACCGTTATTAGTATAATAGATCTCGTAATAATTTTGCAAAAATAATGGCATTTACTATTTTTAAAAGATTATTAGCAAATTTACAGAAATGGTGCATTCGGAAGACAAAACCAATTTTTCACTTTTGACAATTGAGCACCTGCTACATCCAGATTCTAGGGAGGAAAGGAAGGACGATCTTACTGGATCCCATAGCCTCTCCGAGGCACAAACCAGGCTTTTACATAACCCCCCCCCCTGCACCCGAGCTTTTTAAAATAGTAAATGCCATTATTTTTGCAAAATTATTACGAGATCTATTATACTAATAACGGTAAATAAATAATAAATAGTAAATAAATCAAAATCAGTTACATTATTTTATCTTATTCATAGCATAAATGTTCTCGAAGATTACTAAAAAGAAATTGAATTAGACTACAGCAAATTGGCAAACTTTACCTTGTATCTGTTTCCACCGAGTTTGTTTGGGGCGTTCTTCAACATATCAGCAATACTTGTCTCAACATCTCTTTCAGTTGCATTAGTGTGGGTGTTGATACAGGCTTCTGGAAATTTATAAGAATTAATTAATATATATAATTATAATTCACTTTGCTATTCCCCATTCCACAGTCCTCTCGTCCTTCCCACTTCCCTGTCCCCACATCATCCCCACTATTCCCACTTCCCTGTCCCATCGTCCTCCTTACCATTTTCCCCTCCCCTGTCCTTCTTCCTCCCCCACCATCTCCCATTCACCTGTCCCTTTGTCCTCCCCAGCATTCCCCTGTCCCCACCATCCCCAACTCCCCAGTCCCCTCGTCCTCCCCACCATTACCCTCTCCTCTGTCCCCTCGTCTTCCCCACCATACCCCCCTCTCGTCCTCCCCACCATTCCAAACTACCTCATCCGATGCATTCTATAATGGTCTGATGCTTCCATCAGAAAATTGGGAACATCAAATGATCTGATATTCCCATCACTGAAAAATAAGAACAGCTAAAAAAATGAAATGAAAAAAATAAAAAAATAAACTATACTCATGAAATGAACAGTATGGTAAACAACACAGCTCAATTTCAATGCAATGTCACACAAAATTATTAAATCGAAATGAAAATAAATTGAAATCTATGAAAATTCAAATTATCAATACAATCGGAAATATTGAAATAATATCGCAACATAATATAGTGTGGGTTGCTCTTACGTGCAACAGACGGTGCTGTTTTTCAAAAAAGGCATGGTTTTACCTGTCACAAGTGTGGCATCTATACTTATACTCACGAAATGAACGGTATGGTAAACAACATAGCTCAATTGCAATGCAATGTCACAATAACATTTAATAACAATAATAACAATAACATTTAAATATACTTTAAGATATAATCTAGAAGAAAATAAGAACATTGAAACGGTTCATGAACTCGATTTCAATAAAGGACACTATGGGGAACTTTGAAAAACAGTTAATGAGTATAATTAGACAGACTTGTTGCTAGGCAGAGGAGTAAATAATGAGATATATGGCAAATTTTGCAAAATATACGGCACACAAACATTCATACCCAAACAAAGCAAAATGCTAGGTAAGAACAAAGCAGTTGGCCCGTAGGGGAAAGGAGATACCCACAAGACTGGAATACAAGTCATTAACAAGCACACAAGTACTACACTACACAACAACCGCACTACTACCAGAACTGGACGAATCACTACCAAAACAACACATTGCACATCACTACCAAAACAACACAACACAAGCATTGGCAAAGAATTATAGACCAGTTGCACTAACATCCCACATAATAAAATTATTTGAGAGTGATCAGGAGTCAGATTACTAGTTTTATAGAGACCAATGACCTCCACAATCCAGGCCAACAAGGATTTAGAGCAGTTTCTATGATCGAGCCACTGAGATCTATAAAGAATTCTGATCAAGAAAGAGATCTAGGGGTGGTTTTAGATAGAAAACTATAACCTGAGGATCATATTAAGAACATTCTGCGAGGGGCCTATGCTACACGTTTTAACTTTAGAATTGCTTTTAAATACATAGGTCAAAAAGTTTTAAAAGTTTTAAAAGTTTTTTAAACCTCTCGTGTATCATGAGTGTGTTAAAGCATCAGATGGTGCATTCAGATGATGAATATTACCTAGTTCCTTCATCTGGGAAGAATGAACACATATTGGTGCATTCGGATGATAAAAACTAACTACTGTAGTTTAATTGATCAACAGACTGTATATCATATGCAGACTGTATGTGGATCTGCGGGCCACTCCAAACAACAGCCTGGTGGACCAAGCTCCACCAGGGCTAAAGCACAAAGTGATATAGATGTGATAGAGAAACTAGGTCAAATGGAGGAGTAGGTCTGTATATTAAACAGCACCTGACGTGCACAGAGCTACTAAACTCAATGTAGTGGTAGAGTGGTGGGGGGGGGGAAACATTGCAGAAAAAAACAAAAATACAATTTGGTCAACAAAACAGCATTGTTTAAAATAGAAGACATGGGTTGTCATTTTGGGGGTAAGGTAGGTTACATTGAGTTAATTAGTTAGTACTTAGTTTTTATCTTAAACTGGTTGGGAGAGGTACAGTGTTGCTGTGCTGGTGAAAGAACACCTAAAGGTAAATTAAATATTGATTGCGAATCCACAAGAAGTTGACATAATATCGCTAGAGATCTGCAATCAGGATGATAAACTTTCCTTAAAGAATTTGACAAACACTTGCTGATAGGACATGAAGTAAATGAAATGTATGTCAAGTTTTGTGAAATATATGATAAAAGCACAACAAAATTTGTACCAAAGGAGAGATGCAGAACTAGGAAAAGGGGTTTGTTCAACAGAAATTGCGAGAGGGCCTGAGACCCAAACACACACAAATGGAATCAATATATAGCAAGAGGCCAAACCCCCAAACATACAAGCGATGCAAAGATGCGAGAAACAGCAGCAGCATTAAGGAGAGGGACTTAAGGACCATAAATAAAGTGTGAAAATAAACTCGAGTAAATTTTTTTAACTACTCTCGACAGTGAAGAAAAACAAATATTCAGACGATTTGTGTTAGAATCATTAATCTTACACTTTCGGTCATATTCAACAACACAAATACATACACACACATTCCTGTTGCTGTAGCAAGTGAAGAATTACACACACAGATCACAATAACGTGATGCATCAAATGAACAAATCCACAAGGGCCGTGACGAGGATTCGAACCTGCGTCCGGGAGCATCCCAGACACTGCCTTAATCGACTGAGCTACAACAGGGTAAAAGGGTTGAAACCGAAGTTCTACTGAACTTACTGGATCCCATAGCCTCTCCGAGGCACAAACCAGGCTTTTACACAACCCCCCCCCCCCCCCCTGCACCCGAGCTATGTCAACAGGCCGTTCTCCCTCTTCGCCCTTCCGAATGCACCATATCAGTAAATTTTTTAATAATCTTTTAAAAATAGTAAATGCCACTATTTTTGCAAAATTATTACGAGATCTATTATTCTATAGAATAATGCATATAAATGCATATATGCATATAAATACAAAACATAAATACAAAAGTAAATGTAAATAATTTTACCTTGCACCTAGATCCACCAAGCCTGTATGGCGCGCGTTTCAGTACTTCGGAAATCTAGAACTATCTTGAATCTCTAATCTGCAATGAAACAATACATATTATTGCACTTACCAAAACATGGATGAATGTAGAAAATACAGAACTATTAGCTGAATATCAAATAAATGGATTTAATCTATTTCACACAGATAGATATATTACACCGTGTATATTAGGTAATACCTAACATACACGCCTCCACACACACTACATTTGAAATGTAGTCTCAAAAAGACTACATTTCAACAGCAAAGATTACTCCATAAAAAAATAATTAAATTATTGACCAACATGAGAGAGGGTTAGCCAACATGAGGGTTGTGTTGATTGCCTGAAAATATTTAAATTGTGTAATGTATTGAATGGCATTTTTCAAGTTACAACATTTTTTAAATTACTGAACTAGGTTCTAGGCTTTGCTAGGCTTAATTCAATTATTACAGATAAGCCTAACCTAGCCTAGAACCCAGTGGGTTTTCTTCCTATTGGGGAGTGTTGTACATGCCTCGCCTCCACATACACACTAGCACAGCCAGGCCTCGCCTCCACATACACACTAGCACAGCCAGGCCTCGCCTCCACATACACCAGCACTGCCAGGCCTCGCCTCCACATACACACTAGCACAGCCAGGCCTCGCCTCCACATACACACTAGCACAGCCAGGCCTCGCCTCCACATACACCAGCACTGCCAGGCCTCGCCTCCACATACACACTAGCACAGCCAGGCCTCGCCTCCACATACACACTAGCACAGCCAGGCCTCGCCTCCACATACACCAGCACTGCCAGGCCTCGCCTCCACATACTCACCAGCACAGCCAGGCCTCGCCTCCACATACACCAGCACTGCCAGGCCTCGCCTCGCCTCCACATACACCAGCACTGCCAGGCCTCGCCTCCACATTTAAACCAACCAAGCCCACAAATACGTTAACATGGACCAGCATTACACCGTCTAACATACTCTGTCAGATGTAACAACTAAATTTGTGAATTCAAGACCAAATCTATTGTATAACACAGTGTTAGTACGAGAAAAACATTACTTACATTCGAAGGCGTGTTTTAAAATGGCGGCGGTCTTGTACTGACGCTCCAAACTGTGTGTTCGTTTGCGTATGATGAACGTGTGACAATTTACTACAACAATTATTTAATTATTCTTATTCTTTATTTTAATATTTTTAGGGTACATGAAATTTCAAACTTATTTGCACACAATAATATAATTGCATTGTCATAACCTTTATATATTACGGAAAATACGATGACATGAACGAAGTCAAAGTGAAGTTGAAGTCAAAGTCATTCGCCGAACGTATTAGTCATTTTTTTTCATACATACATAGTTGATTTACAAACATAATGTTGGATTTATAGATAGAGCTAGTGCATACAATACCTAAAGCCACTATGTAGGCCTATAGCATTTCAGGCAACCGGGCAGTATATATGGACCCCTTACTCAAATCTCTGAATATGTTAGATATTAAGTCCCTGCACATACTCTCATGTGTATTTTATATATATAAAACGCTGCACTGTAATGTCAATCCTGACCTTAAAAGCTTCCTAGAAGGTTGTAACAGATCCCATGAGCACCACACCAGAAACAAATACCTATTTGATATTCCAAGAGTACGACTTAGTCAAACTAGAAATGCTTTACAAATCAAGAGACCTCGAATGTGGAATGACCTTCCCAATTATGTTAAAAACTGTACCTCTCCCAACCAGTTTAAGATAAATAAAGATAAATTTATAAGTTAAGAAAAATTCCACAAATCAACAACCCTGTATTTACCCAAGTCTTTCCTAAATCTAAACTTATCCAATTTATACCCATTGTTTCGTGTTCTATCTTGTGTTGACAATTTTAATACCCTATTAATATCCCCTTTGTTATATCTATTCAGGAAATTGTGGTTGATCTCGAACCCATTGATAATGTGACGACTTATACAGAATTTTGTAACTATATCATCAAGATTGTAACCAGCTTAGCTAAATGTAGTGTGGGGTTCAGTCCCTAAGCCCATATATGTGCCTCTCTAACCATTTAGGTTACAGGGCAAAAACATAAAAACAAAGGTAACTGCAGAAGGCCTATTGGCCCATACCAGGCAGCTCCTATCTATAACAGATAAACACTAAGTACTACCTAATTAACTCAATGTAACCTACCAACCTAACCCCCAAAATGTCAATCCATATCTTTTATTTTAAACAATGCTGTTTTGTTGACCAAATTGTATTTTTACTCTTTTTCTGTCATGTTTCTCCCACCCCTGTTTTTTCCCTTTTTTCTTATTTTTTCTCAACATAATTCATACTTTAATTATGCGGATCAGGACATCACCTGATCAAACACATCAAACATCGTTTGACCACCATCAAACACACACATTTCGTGTGTGTTTGACGCTCACTGATATGTACCAGCGTTGTTTTATATATGGTGCTATTCTATCTTACGCTTTGTTGCTCTTTTTTACCTACGGGCTCATAGAACATTCTATTGCGAAAACATTGGCACAAAAATGAATGACGTACATACAATAATAATGTCAGGACAGTGATATAATTATAAACTTTCAAAGCACTGTATCGCCCATGTGTCGTCTTGTCACCAATACTGGGTAACAGTTCCGCCACTTCCCACACTCTTGCGGGTGGGCAGCGACCATTATTCTACGTTTATATTCATATCACCGTGTTGGGAATTTCATTGCGAGTACATTGATACCAAAATTAACGCTGTAGGACAAGTGTGGAAGTGATAACAATCCCAAGAGTAAAAACATTTTGTTGCTCTTGGGCACTCACGGCGAGTCATCTACGTAGGTATTTATTGGGTGCTGGTATTCATATAACTTTTGGTGACCGTTTTTGCTGATTTTCTTCTAGAGAATGTTATTGCGAACACGTTGGTACCAAAATGAAATACATAGCTCGAGAACTAAGGTCAGGAGAGTAAAAAGAGTATACACATTTTTGTTTTGACGCTTAATTAAGGTTATTGTGAGTACTCATCGCCTGCCTAGAAACTGGAACTAGTAATTCCATCTATCATACATATCATACAAGAGGAGCCACACATCTATGGATCATCCAATAAAATCAGCAGACTTCTAGATGTTACTACTGCTCGGCTTAGACTCGGTTACAAGTATCTCTGGGAATTCTCATTATCTGCTGATGTAGACCTGACCAAATGTAAACTGTGTCAACAAAATTATTCGCACACCCTCCGTCACTATGTGATGGAGTGCGAAAAGATACATGAATTTAGAGACAATTCTATAACCAATGTTCCAGCGATGTGTCAATATTTCATTCAAAATGATCTGCTACCAGAAATTTTAGCCAAATATCCCCAGTTTGCTAACTGTAGATAACAACTAAGTGATTGTAACCTATCCACCGCTGCCCACTGGATGGGGGACGGTGTGCAGGACAAACATATAAATTTTGATACTAGCTCTCCACATATGTCAGTTGCTTAATTTAGAACCTGTACTTGAGGTCGATCTCGAACCCATTGTTGATGTGATGACTTATATTGAATTTTGTAACTAGCTCATCAAGATTGTAACTTGCTTAGCTAAATGAATTGTGGGGTTCAGTCCCTGAGCCCATTATGTGCCTCTGTAACCCTTTCCACAACCGCCCACAAGATGGGTATGGGGTGCATAATGGGGTGGGGTGTCTTGGCCAAACGTGCCACATCAAAACCACAAGTTGACATTGAATGTGAATTAACAATGAGACAAGTAAGATTTATACTAATACATTTATACTAACTCTGTTGAGCGTTGACCATTTATACATCAAATCTGTTGATGTGAGCACTTTAGTTTAGTCTGCCGTTTAAAGAAAAAAAGAGCATATCAATGGTATATCACAGAAAACGAATTTATCATAAACTCATGTATTTGTCTTATCATATTGAACTGCATTCATATTTTTAATATATAACAATATGAATATACAAATTTCTGTAAATCCCCTACCTTGTTGGAATCTGTGGAAATGAATGAGCAAATGTGCTGGCTGAAGGCGCTGAAGGAAACCACATTGGTTTCATTTTGGATACAAATGTCCATGGAAATTCAAAATGGAAACTAATTATATAGTTGAACCTGCAGAGACGAGTTTAAGAATCTGTGTTGAGAGTGATGGACACAGCCTTCACAATTATACTTCAGAGAATGTAAACATCTAAGAGTCATTAGAAATATGTGTAGAATAATAAATCCTACATTGTTTGAGTTAGGGAAAACACCATTTGTGATATATAGATACTATAGCTGTTCCTAAAGATTCACCCTTTTTTGCACCAGCAAGATAACATATAAGATTTTAAGAGTTGACGAATGTTAATATTCTTGTTTGATAAACTGTGAACTTGAGACATAGTTAATAAGAACATATTAACACAACAAAATGTTTTCAAAATCCTTAACACCACTTTCCAGCAACTTATATAATTTATATAAATTATTTTAGAGAATAATACATAAATTATATATTTAAACATGATATAGTGTTTAGTGGAATGTATAAGGAGTCAAATTGTGTTAAAAAGAGCAATTTTTAGAAAATTTGGAAAAATACTTTTTTCTGTTCAAATTATAACTAAATGGATTATAAAGGTTTCACTCAGCCAATATATATCATTCACAATTTATTAATGAATTTTACAAAAAAACACCATAAATTTTATATTTAAACATGTGAAAACTATTTGTTTTACATTTGGAAGAAAATAATTGTAGAAAAACAATTTATAATTAAACCTTTGTGTTTGGATTTTTTGAGTAAAAGTTTCTCAAAGGCTCTCCTGCACCATTCTCAATGCAAATCATTCCCACACCTATGGCAAGAGATAGGCGAACGTTGTGTAGATGATTTGTGTTTGCTGGGTGTAAGGCTTCTGTGCTAGCTAGGGATCGAATCTCCTGGTGGGAAAGTGTTCTAAGGTTGTATAATCTCTCTTGCGTATTTAGGCAAGTTGTTCATTAAGCATAGACAGAAGAGTTCTCCCATATTTACAGGAATTTGATGAAAGAACGTGATTAGCCTCTCACTATGCTCTAGTTGCCCTTGGGAAATGGTGATCTTTAAAGGTAAAATACTCCGAAGTTACCATCTCTTTTAAGGGTCTGAGCTGTGCTGCAGTGGGCTAAAGGCGTACCAGTTATGCCAGTTGCTGTAAGGCTTCTGTGCTGGCTAGGGTTCGAATCTCCTGGTGGGAAAGTGTTCTAATGTTGTATAATCTCTCTTGCATGTTTAGGCAAGTTGTGCATTAAGCATAGACACAGAGTTCTCCCATATTAACAGGAATTTGATGAAAGAACGTGATTAGCCCCTCACTATGCTCTAGTTGCCCTTGGGAGACGGTGATCTTTGAAGGTGAAATACTCCGAAATTACCATCTTTTTTAAGGGTCTGAGCTGTGGTGCAGTGGGTTAAAGGCGTACCAGTTATGCCATTTGCTGTAAGGCTTCTGTGCTGGCTAGGGTTCAAATCTCCTGGTGGGAAAGTGTTCTAAGGTTGTATAATCTCGCTTGCGTGTTGAGGCAAGTTGTGCATAAAGCATAGAAACAGAGTTCTCCCATATTAACAGGAATTTGATGAAAGAACGTGAGTGCCCCTCACTATGCTCTCGTTGCCCTTGGGAGATGGTGATCTTTGGAAGTGAAATACTCCGAAGTTACCATCTCTTTTAAGGGTCTGAGCTGTAGTGCAGTGGGCTAAAGGCGTACCAGTTATGCCAGTTGCTGTAAGGCTTCTGTGCTGGCTAGGGATCGAATCTCCTGGTGGGAAAGTGTTCTAAGGTTGTATAATCTCTCTTGCGTATTTAGGCAAGTTGTTCATTAAGCATAGACAGAAGAGTTCTCCCATATTTACAGGAATTTGATGAAAGAACGTGATTAGCCTCTCACTATGCTCTAGTTGCCCTTGGGAAATGGTGATCTTTAAAGGTAAAATACTCCGAAGTTACCATCTCTTTTAAGGGTCTGAGCTGTGCTGCAGTGGGCTAAAGGCGTACCAGTTATGCCAGTTGCTGTAAGGCTTCTGTGCTGGCTAGGGTTCGAATCTCCTGGTGGGAAAGTGTTCTAATGTTGTATAATCTCTTGCATGTTTAGGCAAGTTGTGCATTAAGCATAGACACAGAGTTCTCCCATATTAACAGGAATTTGATGAAAGAACATGAGTAGCTCCTCACGATGCTCTCGTTGCCCTTAGGAGATGGTGATCTTTGGAGGAGAAATACTCCGAAGTTACCATCACTTTTAAGGGTCTGAGCTGTGGTGCAGTGGGTTAAAGGCATACCAGTTATGCCAGTTGCTGTAAGGCTTCTGTGCTGGCTAGGGTTCGAATCTCCTGGTGGGAAAGTGTTCTAAGGTTGTATAATCTCTCTTGCGTGTTTAGGCAAGTTGTGCATTAAGCATAGACACAGAGTTCTCCCATATTAACAGGAATTTGATGAAAGAACGTGAGTGCCCCTCACTATGCTCTCGTTGCCCTTGGGAGATGGTGATCTTTGGAAGTGAAATACTCCGAAGTTACCATCTCTTTTAAGGGTCTGAGCTGTTCTGCAGTGGATTAAAGGCATACCAGTTATGCCAGTTGCTGTAAGGCTTCTGTGCTGGCTAGGGTTCGAATCTCCTGGTGGGAAAGTGTTCTAAGGTTGTATAATCTCTCTTGCGTGTTTAGGCAAGTTGTGCATTAAGCATAGACACAGAGTTCTCCCATATTAACAGGAATTTGATGAAAGAAAGTGAGTAGCCCCTCACTATGCTCTAGTTGCCCTTGGGAGATGGTGATCTTTGGAGGTGAAATACTCCGAAGTTACCATCTCTTTTAAGGGTCTGAGCTGTGGTGCAGTAGGTTAAAGGCTTGCCAGTTGCTGTAAGGCTTCTGTGCTGGCTAGGGTTCGAATCTCGTGGTGGGAAAGTGTTCTAAGGTTGTATAATCTCTCGTGAATGTTTAGGCAAGTTGTGCATTAAGCATAGACACAGAGTTCTCCCATATTAACAGGAATTTGATGAAAGAAAGTGAGTAGCCCCTCACTATGCTCTCGTTGCCCTTGGGAGATTGTGATCTTTGGAGGTGAAATACTCTGACGTTACCATCTCTTTTAAGGGTCTGAGCTGTGGTGCAGTGGGTTAAAGGCATACCAGTTATGCCAGTTGCTGTTAGGCTTCTCTGCTGGCTAGGGTTCGAATCTCCTGGTGGGAAAGTGTTCTAAGGTTGTATAATCTCTCTTGCGTGTTTAGGCAAGTTGTGCAATAGGCATAGAAACAGAGTTCTCCCATATTAACAGGAATTTGATGAAAGAAAGTGAGTGCCCCTCACTATGCTCTCGTTGCCCTTGGGAGATGGTGATCTTTGGAAGTGAAATACTCCGAAGTTACCATCTCTTTTAAGGGTCTGAGCTGTGGTGCAATGGGTTAAAGACGTACCAGTTATGCCAGTTGCTGTAAGGCTTCTGTGCTGGCAAGGGTTCGAATCTCCATGGTGGGAAAGTGTTCTAAGGTTGTATAATCTCTCTTGCGTATTTAGGCAAGTTGTGCATTAAGCATAGACACAAGAGTTCTCCCATATTAACAGTAATTTGATGAAAGAACGTGATTAGCCTGTCACTATGCTCTAGTTGCCCTTGGGAGATGGTGATCTTTAAAGGTAAAATACTCCGAAGTTACCATCTCTTTTAAGGGTCTGAGCTGTGGTGCAGTGGGTTAAAGGCGTACCAGTTATGCCAGTTGCTGTAAGGCTTCTGTGCTGGCTAGGGTTCGAATCTCCTGGTGGGAAAGTGTTCTAATGTTGTATAATCTCTCTTGCATGTTTAGGCAAGTTGTGCATTAAGCATAGACACAGAGTTCTCCCATATTAATAGGAATTTGATGAAAGAACGTGATTAGCCCCTCACTATGCTCTAGTTGCCCTTGGGAGATGGTGATCTTTGAAGGTGAAATACTCCGAAATTACCATCTTTTTTAAGGGTCTGAGCTGTGGTGCAGTGGGTTAAAGGCGTACCAGTTATGCCATTTGCTGTAAGGCTTCTGTGCTGGCTAGGGTTCAAATCTCCTGGTGGGAAAGTGTTCTAAGGTTGTATAATCTCGCTTGCGTGTTGAGGCAAGTTGTGCATAAAGCATAGAAACAGAGTTCTCCCATATTAACAGGAATTTGATGAAAGAACGTGAGTGCCCCTCACTATGCTCTCGTTGCCCTTGGGAGATGGTGATCTTTGGAAGTGAAATACTCTGAAGTTACCATCTCTTTTAAGGGTCTGAGCTGTGGTGCAGTGGGCTAAAGGCGTACCAGTTATGCCAGTTGCTGTAAGGCTTCTGTGCTGGCTAGGGATCGAATCTCCTGGTGGGAAAGTGTTCTAAGGTTGTATAATCTCTCTTGCGTATTTAGGCAAGTTGTTCATTAAGCATAGACAGAAGAGTTCTCCCATATTTACAGGAATTTGATGAAAGAACGTGATTAGCCTCTCACTATGCTCTAGTTGCCCTTGGGAAATGGTGATCTTTAAAGGTAAAATACTCCGAAGTTACCATATCTTTTAAGGGTCTGAGCTGTGGTGCAGTGGGCTAAAGGCGTACCAGTTATGCCATTTGCTGTAAGGCTTCTGTGCTGGCTAGGGTTCGAATCTCGTGGTGGGAAAGTGTTCTAAGGTTGTATAATCTCTCGTGAATGTTTAGGCAAGTTGTGCATTAAGCATAGACACAGAGTTCTCCCATATTAACAGGAATTTGATGAAAGAACGTGAGTAGCCCCTCACTATGCTCTCGTTGCCCTTGGGAGATTGTGATCTTTGGAGGTGAAATACTCTGACGTTACCATCTCTTTTAAGGGTCTGAGCTGTGGTGCAATGGGTTAAAGACGTACCAGTTATGCCAGTTGCTGTAAGGCTTCTGTGCTAGCTAGGGTTCGAATCTCCTGGTGGGAAAGTGTTCTAATGTTGTATAATCTCTCTTGCATGTTTAGGCAAGTTGTGCATTAAGCATAGACACAGAGTTCTCCCATATTAACAGGAATTTGATGAAAGAACGTGATTAGCCAATCACTATGCTCTAGTTGCTCTTGGGAGATGGTGATCTTTGAAGGTGAAATACTCCGAAATTACCACCTTTTTAAGGGTCTGAGCTGTGGTGCAGTGGGCTAAACGTGTACCAGTTATGCCAGTTGCTGTAAGGCTTCGGTGCTGGCTAGGGTTCGAATCTCCTGGTGGGAAAGTGTTCTAAGGTTGTATAATCTCTTTTGCATGTTTAGGCAAGTTGTGCATTAAGCATAGACAAAGAGTTCTCCCATATCAACAGGAATTTGATGAAAGAACGTGAGTAGGCTCTCACTATGCTCTCGTTGCCCTTGGAAGATGGTGATCTTTGGAGGTGAAATACTCCGAAGTTACCATCTTTTTTAAGGGTCTGAGCTGTGGTGCAGTGGGTTAAAGGCATACCAGTTATGCCATTTGCTGTAAGGCTTCTGTGCTGGCTAGGGTTCAAATCTCCTGGTGGGAAAGTGTTCTAAGGTTGTATAATCTCGCTTGCGTGTTGAGGCAAGTTGTGCATAAAGCATAGAAACAGAGTTCTCCCATATTAACAGGAATTTGATGAAAGAACGTGAGTGCCCCTCACTATGCTCTCGTTGCCCTTGGGAGATGGTGATCTTTGGAGGTGAAATACTCCGAAGTTACCATCTCTTTTAAGGGTCTGAGCTGTGGTGCAGTAGGATAAAGTCGTACCAGTTTGCCAGTTGATGTAAGGCTTCTGTGCAGGCTAGAGTTCGAATCTCCTGGTGGGAAAGTATTCTAAGGTTGTATAATCTCTCTTGCGTGTTTAGGCAAGTTATGCATTAAGCATAGACACAGAGTTCTCCTATATTAACAGGAATTTGATGAAAGAACATGAGTAGCTCCTCACTATGCTCTCAGTTGCCCTTAGGAGATGGTGGTCTTTGGAGGAGAAATACTCCGAAGTTACCATCTCTTTTAAGGGTCTGAGCTGTGGTGCAGTGTGTTAAAGGCATACCAGTTATGCCAGTTGCTGTAAGGCTTGTGTGCTGGCTAGGGTTCGAATCTCCTGGTGGGAAAGTGTTTAATGTTGTACAATCTCTCTTCCATGTTTAGTCAAGTTGTGCATTCAGCATAGACACAGAGTTCTCCCATATTAACAGGAATTTGATGAAAGAACGTGATTAGCCACTCACTATGCTCTAATTGCCCTTGGGAGATAGTGATCTTTGAAGGTGAAATACTCTGAAGTTACCATCTCTTTTAAAGGTCTGAGCTGTGGTGCAGTGGGCTAAAGGCATACCAGTTATGCCAGTTGCTGTAATGCTTCTGTGCTGGCTAGGGTTCGAATCTCCTGGTGGGAAAGTGTTCTAAGGTTGTATAATCTCTCTTGCCTGTTTAGGCAAGTTGTGCATTAAGCATAGACACAGAGTTCTCCCATATTAACAGGAATTTGATGAAAGAATGTGACTAGCCCCTCACTATGCTCTAGTTGCCCTTGGGAGGTGGTGATCTCTGGAGGTGAAATACTCCGAAGTTACCATCTCTTTTAAGGGTCTGAGCTGTGATGCAGTAGGATAAAGGCGTACCAGTTTGCCAGTTGCTGTAAGGCTTCTGTGCTGACTAGAGTTCGAATTTCCTAGTGGGAAAGTGTTCTAAGGTTGTATAATCTCTCTTGCGTGTTTAGGCAAGTTGTGCATTAAGCATAGACACAGAGTTCTCCCATATTAATAGGAATTTGATGAAAGAACGTGAGTAGCTCCTCACTATGCACTCGTTGCCCTTGGGAGATGGTGATCTTTGGAGGAGAAATACTCCGAAGTTACCATCTCTTTTAAGAGTCTGAGCTGTGGTGCAGTGGGTTAAAGGCATACCAGTTATACCAGTTGCTGTAAGGCTTCTGTGCTGGCTAGGGTTCGAATCTCCTGGTGGGAAAGTGTTCTAAGGTTGTATAATCTCTCTTGCGTGTTTAGGCATGTTGTGCATTAAGCATAGACACAGAGTTCTCCCATATTAACAGGAATTTGATGAAAGAAAGTGAGTAGCCCCTCACTATGCTCTAGTTGCCCTTGGGAGATGGTGATCTTTGGAGGTGAAATACTCCGTCTTTACCATCTCTTTTAAGGGTCTGAGCTGTGGTGCAGTGGGTTAAAGGCATACCAGTTATGCCAGTTGCTGTAAGGCTTCTCTGCTGGCTAGGGTTCGAATCTCCTGGTGGGAAAGTGTTCTAAGGTTGTATAATCTCTCTTGCGTGTTTAGGCAAGTTGTGCATTAAGCATAGAAACAGAGTTCTCCCATATTAACAGGAATTTGATGAAAGAACGTGAGTGCCCCCTCACTATGCTCTCGTTGCCCTTGGGAGATGGTGATCTTTGGAAGAGAAATACTCCGAAGTTACCATCTCTTTTAAGGGTTTGAGCTGTGGTGCAGTGGGTTAAAGACGTACCAGTTATGCCAGTTGCTGTAAGGCTTCTGTGCTGGCAAGGGTTCGAATCTCCTGGTGGGAATGTGTTCTAAGGTTGTATAATCTCTCTTGCGTATTTAGGCAAGTTGTGCATTAAGCATAGACACAAGAGTTCTCCCATATTAACAGTAATTTGATGAAAGAACGTGATTAGCCTGTCACTATGCTCTAGTTGCCCTTGGGAGATGGTGATCTTTGAAGGTGAAATACTCCAAAGTTACCATCTCTTTTAAGGGTCTGAGCTGTGGTGCAGTGGGCTAAAGGCGTACCAGTTATGCCAGTTGCTGTAAGGCTTCTGTGCTGGCTAGGGATCGAATCTCCTGGTGGGAAAGTGTTCTAAGGTTGTATAATCTCTCTTGCGTATTTAGGCAAGTTGTGCATTAAGCATAGACACAAGAGTTCTCCCATATTTACAGGAATTTGATGAAAGAACGTGATTTGCCTCTCACTATGCTCTAGTTGCCCTTGGGAAATGGTGATCTTTAAAGGTGAAATACTCCGAAGTTACCATCTCTTTTAAGGGTCTGAGCTGTGGTGCAGTGGGCTAAAGGCGTACCAGTTATGCCAGTTGCTGTAAGGCTTCTGTGCTGGCTAGGGTTCGAATCTCCTGGTGGGAAAGTGTTCTAATGTTGTATAATCTCTCTTGCATGTTTAGGCAAGTTGTGCATTAAGCATAGACACAGAGTTCTCCCATATTAACAGGAATTTGATGAAAGAACGTGATTAGCCCCTCACTATGCTCTAGTTGCCCTTGGGAGATGGTGATCTTTGAAGGTGAAATACTCCGAAATTACCACCTTTTTTAAGGGTCTGAGCTGTGGTGCAGTGGGCTAAAGGCGTACCAGTTATGCCAGTTGCTGTAAGGCTTCGGTGCTGGCTAGGGTTCGAATCTCCTGGTGGGAAAGTGTTCTAAGGTTGTGTAATCTCTCGTGCATGTTTAGGCAAGTTGTGCATTAAGCATAGACACAAAGTTCTCCCATATTAACAGGAATTTGATGAAAGAACGTGAGTAGCCCCTCACTATGGTCTCGTTGCCCTTGGGAGATGGTGATCTTTGGAGGAGAAATACTCCGAAGTTACCATCTCTTTTAAGGGTTTGAGCTGTGGTGCAGTGGGTTAAAGGCATACCATTTATGCCAATTGCTGTATGGTTTCTGTGCTGGCTAGGGTTCGAATCTCCTGATGGGAAAGTGTTCTAAGGTTGTATAATCTCTCTTGCATGTTTAGGCAAGTTGTGCATTGAGCATAGAAACAGAGTTCTCCCATATTAACATTAATTTGATGAAAGAACATGAGTGCCCCTCACTATGCTCTCGTTGCCCTTGGGAGATGGTGATCTTTGGAAGTGAAATACTCCGAAGTTACCATTTCTTTTAAGGGTCTGAGCTGTGGTGCAGTAGGATAAAGGCGTACCAGTTTGCCAGTTGCTGTAAGGCTTCTGTGCTGGCTAGAGTTCGAATCTCCTGGTGGGAAAGTGTTCTAAGGTTGTATAATCTCTCTTGCGTGTTTAGGCAAGTTGTGCATTAAGCATAGACACAGAGTTCTCCCATATTAACAGGAATTTGATGAAAGAACGTGAGTAGCTCCTCACCATGCTCTCGTTGCCCTTGGGAGATGGTGATCTTTGGAGGAGAAATACTCCGAAGTTACCATCTCTTTTAAGGGTCTGAGCTGTGGTGCAGTGTGTTAAAGGCATACCAGTTATGCCAGTTGCTGTAAGGCTTCTGTGCTGGCTAGGGTTCGAATCTCCTGGTGGGAAAGTGTTCTAAGGTTGTATAATCTCTCTTGCATGTTTATGCAAGTTGTGCATTGAGCATAGAAACAGAGTTCTCCCATATTAACAGGAATTTGATGAAAGAACGTGAGTGCCCCTCACTATGCTCTCGTTGCCCTTGGGAGATGGTGATCTTTGGAAGTGAAATACTCCGAAGTTACCATCTCTTTTAAGGGTCTGAGCTGTGGTGCAGTGGGTAAGAGACGTACCAGTTATGCCAGTTGCTGTAAGGCTTCTGTGCTGGCAAGGGTTCGAATCTCCTGGTGGGAAAGTGTTCTAAGGTTGTATAATCTCTCTTGCGTATTTAATCAAGTTGTGCATTAAGCATACACACAAGAGTTCTCCCATATTAACAGGAATTTGATGAAAGAACGTGATTAGCCTCTCACTATGCTCTAGTTGCCCTTGGGAGATGGTGATCTTTGAAGGTGAAATACTCCGAAGTTACCATCTCTTTTAAGGGTCTGAGCTGTGGTGCAGTGGGCTAAAGGCGTACTAGTTATGCCAGTTGCTGTAAGGCTTCTCTGCTGGCTAGGGTTCGAATCTCCTGGTGGGAAAGTGTTCTAATGTTGTAAAATCTCTCTTGCATGTTTAGGCAAGTTGTGCACTAAGCCTAGACACAGAGTTCTCCCATATTAACAGGAATTTGATGAAAGAACGTGATTAGCCAATCACTATGCTCTAGTTGCCCTTGGGAGATGGTGGTCTTTGAAGGTGAAATACTCCAAAGTTGCCATTTCTTTTAAAGGTCTGAGCTGTGGTGCAGTGGGCTAAAGGCGCACCAGTTATGCCAGTTGCTGTAATGCTTCTGTGCTGGCTACGGGTTCGAATCTCCTGGTGGGAAAGTGTTCTAAGGTTGTATAATCTCTCTTGCCTGTTTAGGCAAGTTGTGCATTAAGCATAGAAACAGAGTTCTCCCATATTAACAGGAATTTGATGAATGAACGTGAGTGCCCCTCACTATGCTCTCGTTGCCCTTGGGAGATGGTGATCTTTGGAGGTGAAATACTCCGAAGTTACCATCTCTTTTAAGGGTCTGAGCTGTGGTACAGTGGGTTAAAGACATACCAGTTATGCCAGTTGCTGTAAGGCTTCTCTGCTTGCTAGGGTTCGAATCTCCTGGTGGGAAAGTGTTCTAAGGTTGTATAATCTCTCTTGCGTGTTTAGGCAAGTTGTGCATTAAGCATAGAAACAGAGTTCTCCCATATTAACAGGAATTTGATGAAAGAACGTGAGTGCCCCTCACTATGCTCTCGTTGCCCTTGGGAGATGGTGATCTTTGGAAGTGAAATACTCCGAAGTTTCCATCTCTTTTAAGGGTCTGAGCTGTGGTGCAGTGGGATAAAGGCGTACTAGTTATGCCAGTTGCTGTAAGGCTTCTGTGCTGGCTAGGGTTCGAATCTCCTGGTGGGAAAGTGTTCTAAGGTTGTATAATCTCTCTTGCCTGTTTAGGCAAGTTGTGCATTAAGCATAGACACAGAGTTCTCCCATATTAACAGGAATTTGATGAAAGAATGTGAGTAGCCCCTCACTATGCTCTAGATGCCCTTAAGAGATGGTGATCTCTGGAGATGAAATACTCCGAAGTTACCATCTCTTTTAAGGGTCTGAGCTGTGGTGCAGTAGGATAAAGGCGTACCAGTTTGGCAGTTGCTGTAAGGCTTCTGTGCTGGCTAGAGTTCGAATCTCCTGGTGGGAAAGTGTTCTAAGGTTGTGTAATCTCTCGTGCATGTTTAGGCAAGTTGTGCATTAAGCATAGACACAAAGTTCTCCCATATTAACAGGAATTTGATGAAAGAACGTGAGTAGCCCCTCACTATGGTCTCGTTGCCCTTGGGAGATGGTGATCTTTGGAGGAGAAATACTCCGAAGTTACCATCTCTTTTAAGGGTTTGAGCTGTGGTGCAGTGGGTTAAAGGCATACCAGTTATGCTAATTGCTGTATGGTTTCTGTGCTGGCTAGGGTTCGAATCTCCTGGTGGGAAAGTGTTCTAAGGTTGTATAATCTCTCTTGCATGTTTAGGCAAGTTGTGCATTGAGCATAGAAACAGAGTTCTCCCATATTAACATTAATTTGATGAAAGAACATGAGTGCCCCTCACTATGCTCTCGTTGTCCTTGGGAGATGGTGATCTTTGGAAGTGAAATACTCCGAAGTTACCATTTCTTTTAAGGGTCTGAGCTGTGGTGCAGTAGGATAAAGGCGTACCAGTTTGCCAGTTGCTGTAAGGCTTCTGTGCTGGCTAGAGTTCGAATCTCCTGGTGGGAAAGTGTTCTAAGGTTGTATAATCTCTCTTGCGTGTTTAGGCAAGTTGTGCATTAAGCATAGACACAGAGTTCTCCCATATTAACAGGAATTTGATGAAAGAACGTGAGTAGCTCCTCACCATGCTCTCGTTGCCCTTGGGAGATGGTGATCTTTGGAGGAGAAATACTCCGAAGTTACCATCTCTTTTAAGGGTCTGAGCTGTGGTGCAGTGTGTTAAAGGCATACCAGTTATGCCAGTTGCTGTAAGGCTTCTGTGCTGGCTAGGGTTCGAATCTCCTGGTGGGAAAGTGTTCTAAGGTTGTATAATCTCTCTTGCATGTTTATGCAAGTTGTGCATTGAGCATAGAAACAGAGTTCTCCCATATTAACAGGAATTTGATGAAAGAACGTGAGTGCCCCTCACTATGCTCTCGTTGCCCTTGGGAGATGGTGATCTTTGGAAGTGAAATACTCCGAAGTTACCATCTCTTTTAAGGGTCTGAGCTGTGGTGCAGTGGGTAAGAGACGTACCAGTTATGCCAGTTGCTGTAAGGCTTCTGTGCTGGCAAGGGTTCGAATCTCCTGGTGGGAAAGTGTTCTAAGGTTGTATAATCTCTCTTGCGTATTTAATCAAGTTGTGCATTAAGCATACACACAGAGTTCTCCCATATTAACAGGAATTTGATGAAAGAACGTGATTAGCCAATCACTATGCTCTAGTTGCCCTTGGGAGATGGTGATCTTTGAAGGTGAAATACTCCAAAGTTGCCATTTCTTTTAAAGGTCTGAGCTGTGGTGCAGTGGGCTAAAGGCGTACCAGTTATGCCAGTTGCTGTAATGCTTCTGTGCTGGCTACGGGTTCGAATCTCCTGGTGGGAAAGTGTTCTAAGGTTGTATAATCTCTCTTGCCTGTTTAGGCAAGTTGTGCATTAAGCATAGACACAGAGTTCTCCCATATTAACAGGAATTTGATGAAAGAATGTGAGTAGCCCCTCACTATGCTCTAGATGCCCTTAAGAGATGGTGATCTCTGGAGATGAAATACTCAGAAGTTACCATCTCTTTTAAGGGTCTGAGCTGTGGTGCAGTAGGATAAAGGCGTACCAGTTTGGCAGTTACTGTAAGGCTTCTGTGCTGGCTAGAGTTCGAATCTCCTGGTGGGAAAGTGTTCTAAGGTTGTGTAATCTCTCGTGCATGTTGAGGCAAGTTGTGCATTAAGCATAGACACAGAGTTCTCCCATATTAACAGGAATTTGATGAAAGAACGTGAGTAGCCCCTCACTATGGTCTCGTTGCCCTTGGGAGATGGTGATCTTTGGAGGAGAAATACTCCGAAGTTACCATCTCTTTTAAGGGTCTGAGCTGTGGTGCAGTGGGTTAAAGGCATACCAGTTATGCCAGTAGCTGTAAGGTTTCTGTGCTGGCTAGGGTTCGAATCTCCTGGTGGGAAAGTGTTCTAAGGTTGTATAATCTCTCTTTCATGTTTAGGCAAGTTGTGCATTGAGCATAGAAACAGAGTTCTCCCATATTAACATTAATTTGATGAAAGAACATGAGTGCCCCTCACTATGCTCTCGTTGCCCTTGGGAGATGGTGATCTTTGGAAGTGAAATACTCCGAAGTTACCATCTCTTTTAAGGGTCTGAGCTGTGGTGCAGTAGTATAAAGGCGTACCAGTTTGCCAGTTGCTGTAAGGCTTCTGTGCTGGCTAGAGTTCGAATCTCCTGGTGGGAAAGTGTTCTAAGGTTGTATAATCTCTCTTGCGTGTTTAGGCAAGTTGTGCATTAAGCATAGACACAGACTTCTCCCATATTAACAGGAATTTGATGAAAGAACGTGAGTAGCTCCTCACTATGCTCTCGTTGCCCTTGGGAGATGGTGATCTTTGGAGGAGAAATACTCCAAAGTTACCATCTCTTTTAAGGGTCTGAGCTGTGGTGCAGTGGGTTAAAGGCATACCAGTTATGCCAGTTGCTGTAAGGCTTCTGTGCTAGCTAGGGTTCGAATCTCCTGATGGGAAAGTGTTCTAAGGTTGTATAATCTCTCTTGCATGTTTAGGCAAGTTGTGCATTGAGCATAGAAACAGAGTTCTCCCATATTAACATTAATTTGATGAAAGAACGTGAGTGCCCCTCACTATGCTCTCGTTGCCCTTGGGAGATGGTGATCTTTGGAGGTGAAATACTCCGAAGTTACCATCTCTTTTAAGGGTCTGAGCTGTGGTACAGTGGGTTAAAGACATACCAGTTATGCCAGTTGCTGTAAGGCTTTTTTGCATGCTAGGGTTCGAATCTCCTGGTGGGAAAGTGTTCTAAGGTTGTATAATCTCTCTTGCGTGTTTAGGCAAGTTGTGCATTAAGCATAGAAACAGAGTTCTCCCATATTAACAGGAATTTGATGAAAGAACGTGAGTGCCCCTCACTATGCTCTCGTTGCCCTTGGGAGATGGTGATCTTTGGAAGTGAAATACTCCGAAGTTACCATCTCTTTTAAGGGTCTGAGCTGTGGTGCAGTGGGCTAAAGGCGTACTAGTTATGCCAGTTGCTGTAAGGCTTCTGTGCTGGCTAGGGTTCGAATCTCCTGGTGGGAAAGTGTTCTAATGTTGTACAATCTCTCTTGCATGTTTAGGCAAGTTGTGCACTAAGCATAGACACAGAGTTCTCCCATATTAACAGGAATTTGATGAAAGAACGAGATTAGCCAATCACTATGCTCTAGTTGCCCTTGGGAGATGGTGATCTTTGAAGGTGAAATACTCCAAAGTTGCCATTTCTTTTAAAGGTCTGAGCTGTGGTGCAGTGGGCTATAGGCGTACCAGTTATGCCAGTTGCTGTAATGCTTCTGTGCTGGCTACGGGTTCGAATCTCCTGGTGGGAAAGTGTTCTAAGGTTGTATAATCTCTCTTGCCTGTTTAGGCAAGTTGTGCATTAAGCATAGACACAGAGTTCTCCCATATTAACAGGAATTTGATGAAAGAATGTGAGTAGCCCCTCACTATGCTCTAGATGCCCTTAAGAGATGGTGATCTCTGGAGATGAAATACTCCGAAGTTACCATCTCTTTTAAGGGTCTGAGCTGTGGTGCAGTAGGATAAAGGCGTACCAGTTTGGCAGTTGCTGTAAGGCTTCTGTGCTGGCTAGAGTTCGAATCTCCTGGTGGGAAAGTGTTCTAAGGTTGTGTAATCTCTCGTGCATGTTTAGGCAAGTTGTGCATTAAGCATAGACACAAAGTTCTCCCATATTAACAGGAATTTGATGAAAGAACGTGAGTAGCCCCTCACTATGGTCTCGTTGCCCTTGGGAGATGGTGATCTTTGGAGGAGAAATACTCCGAAGTTACCATCTCTTTTAAGGGTTTGAGCTGTGGTGCAGTGGGTTAAAGGCATACCAGTTATGCCAATTGCTGTATGGTTTCTGTGCTGGCTAGGGTTCGAATCTCCTGGTGGGAAAGTGTTCTAAGGTTGTATAATCTCTCTTGCATGTTTAGGCAAGTTGTGCATTGAGCATAGAAACAGAGTTCTCCCATATTAACATTAATTTGATGAAAGAACATGAGTGCCCCTCACTATGCTCTCGTTGCCCTTGGGAGATGGTGATCTTTGGAAGTGAAATACTCCGAAGTTACCATTTCTTTTAAGGGTCTGAGCTGTGGTGCAGTAGGATAAAGGCGTACCAGTTTGCCAGTTGCTGTAAGGCTTCTGTGCTGGCTAGAGTTCGAATCTCCTGGTGGGAAAGTGTTCTAAGGTTGTATAATCTCTCTTGCGTGTTTAGGCAAGTTGTGCATTAAGCATAGACACAGAGTTCTCCCATATTAACAGGAATTTGATGAAAGAACGTGAGTAGCTCCTCACCATGCTCTCGTTGCCCTTGGGAGATGGTGATCTTTGGAGGAGAAATACTCCGAAGTTACCATCTCTTTTAAGGGTCTGAGCTGTGGTGCAGTGGGTTAAAGGCATACCAGTTATGCCAGTTGCTGTAAGGCTTCTGTGCTGGCTAGGGTTCGAATCTCCTGGTGGGAAAGTGTTCTAAGGTTGTATAATCTCTCTTGCATGTTTATGCAAGTTGTGCATTGAGCATAGAAACAGAGTTCTCCCATATTAACATTAATTTGATGAAAGAACGTGAGTGCCCCTCACTATGCTCTCGTTGCCCTTGGGAGATGGTGATCTTTGGAGGTGAAATACTCCGAAGTTACCATCTCTTTTAAGGGTCTGAGCTGTGGTACAGTGGGTTAAAGACATACCAGTTATGCCAGTTGCTGTAAGGCTTCTCTGCTTGCTAGGGTTCGAATCTCCTGGTGGGAAAGTGTTCTAAGGTTGTATAATCTCTCTTGCGTGTTTAGGCAAGTTGTGCATTAAGCATAGAAACAGAGTTCTCCCATATTAACAGGAATTTGATGAAAGAACGTGAGTGCCCCTCACTATGCTCTCGTTGCCCTTGGGAGATGGTGATCTTTGGAAGTGAAATACTCCGAAGTTACCAACTCTTTTAAGGGTCTGAGCTGTGGTGCAGTGGGTTAGAGACGTACCAGTTATGCCAGTTGCTGTAAGGCTTCTGTGCTGGCAAGGGTTCGAATCTCCTGGTGGGAAAGTGTTCTAAGGTTATATAATCTCTCTTGCGTATTTAATCAAGTTGTGCATTAAGCATACACACAAGAGTTCTCCCATACTAACAGGAATTTGATGAAAGAACGTGATTAGCCTCTCACTATGCTCTAGTTGCCCTTGGGAGATGGTGATCTTTGAAGGTGAAATACTCCGAAGTTACCATCTCTTTTAAGGGTCTGAGCTGTGGTGCAGTGGGCTAAAGGCGTACTAGTTATGCCAGTTGCTGTAAGGCTTCTCTGCTGGCTAGGGTTCGAATCTCCTGGTGGGAAAGTGTTCTAATGTTGTAAAATCTCTCTTGCATGTTTAGGCAAGTTGTGCACTAAGCCTAGACACAGAGTTCTCCCATATTAACAGGAATTTGATGAAAGAACGTGATTAGCCAATCACTATGCTCTAGTTGCCCTTGGGAGATGGTGATCTTTGAAGGTGAAATACTCCAAAGTTGCCATTTCTTTTAAAGGTCTGAGCTGTGGTGCAGTGGGCTAAAGGCGTACCAGTTATGCCAGTTGCTGTAATGCTTCTGTGCTGGCTACGGGTTCGAATCTCCTGGTGGGAAAGTGTTCTAAGGTTGTATAATCTCTCTTGCCTGTTTAGGCAAGTTGTGCATTAAGCATAGACACAGAGTTCTCCCATATTAACAGGAATTTGATGAAAGAATGTGAGTAGCCCCTCACTATGCTCTAGATGCCCTTAAGAGATGGTGATATCTGGAGATGAAATACTCAGAAGTTACCATCTCTTTTAAGGGTCTGAGCTGTGGTGCAGTAGGATAAAGGCGTACCAGTTTGGCAGTTACTGTAAGGCTTCTGTGCTGGCAAGGGTTCGAATCTCCTGGTGGGAAAGTGTTCTAAGGTTATATAATCTCTCTTGCGTATTTAATCAAGTTGTGCATTAAGCATACACACAAGAGTTCTCCCATATTAACAGGAATTTGATGAAAGAACGTGATTAGCCTCTCACTATGCTCTAGTTGCCCTTGGGAGATGGTGATCTTTGAAGGTGAAATACTCCGAAGTTACCATCTCTTTTAAGGGTCTGAGCTGTGGTGCAGTGGGCTAAAGGCGTACTAGTTATGCCAGTTGCTGTAAGGCTTCTCTGCTGGCTAGGGTTCGAATCTCCTGGTGGGAAAGTGTTCTAATGTTGTAAAATCTCTCTTGCATGTTTAGGCAAGTTGTGCACTAAGCCTAGACACAGAGTTCTCCCATATTAACAGGAATTTGATGAAAGAACGTGATTAGCCAATCACTATGCTCTAGTTGCCCTTGGGAGATGGTGATCTTTGAAGGTGAAATACTCCAAAGTTGCCATTTCTTTTAAAGGTCTGAGCTGTGGTGCAGTGGGCTAAAGGCGTACCAG
This sequence comes from Procambarus clarkii, assembly GCF_040958095.1. Classification (NCBI taxonomy): domain Eukaryota; kingdom Metazoa; phylum Arthropoda; class Malacostraca; order Decapoda; family Cambaridae; genus Procambarus; species Procambarus clarkii. The sequence continues at coordinate 23,311,585 of NC_091221.1, read as the reverse complement.
TTATGCCAGTTGCTGTAATGCTTCTGTGCTGGCTACGGGTTCGAATCTCCTGGTGGGAAAGTGTTCTAAGGTTGTATAATCTCTCTTGCCTGTTTAGGCAAGTTGTGCATTAAGCATAGACACAGAGTTCTCCCATATTAACAGGAATTTGATGAAAGAATGTGAGTAGCCCCTCACTATGCTCTAGATGCCCTTAAGAGATGGTGATCTCTGGAGATGAAATACTCAGAAGTTACCATCTCTTTTAAGGGTCTGAGCTGTGGTGCAGTAGGATAAAGGCGTACCAGTTTGGCAGTTACTGTAAGGCTTCTGTGCTGGCTAGAGTTCGAATCTCCTGGTGGGAAAGTGTTCTAAGGTTGTGTAATCTCTCGTGCATGTTGAGGCAAGTTGTGCATTAAGCATAGACACAGAGTTCTCTCATATTAACAGGAATTTGATGAAAGAACGTGAGTAGCCCCTCACTATGGTCTCGTTGCCCTTGGGAGATGGTGATCTTTGGAGGAGAAATACTCCGAAGTTACCATCTCTTTTAAGGGTCTGAGCTGTGGTGCAGTGGGTTAAAGGCATACCAGTTATGCCAGTAGCTGTAAGGTTTCTGTGCTGGCTAGGGTTCGAATCTCCTGGTGGGAAAGTGTTCTAAGGTTGTATAATCTCTCTTTCATGTTTAGGCAAGTTGTGCATTGAGCATAGAAACAGAGTTCTCCCATATTAACATTAATTTGATGAAAGAACATGAGTGCCCCTCACTATGCTCTCGTTGCCCTTGGGAGATGGTGATCTTTGGAAGTGAAATACTCCGAAGTTACCATCTCTTTTAAGGGTCTGAGCTGTGGTGCAGTAGTATAAAGGCGTACCAGTTTGCCAGTTGCTGTAAGGCTTCTGTGCTGGCTAGAGTTCGAATCTCCTGGTGGGAAAGTGTTCTAAGGTTGTATAATCTCTCTTGCGTGTTTAGGCAAGTTGTGCATTAAGCATAGACACAGACTTCTCCCATATTAACAGGAATTTGATGAAAGAACGTGAGTAGCTCCTCACTATGCTCTCGTTGCCCTTGGGAGATGGTGATCTTTGGAGGAGAAATACTCCAAAGTTACCATCTCTTTTAAGGGTCTGAGCTGTGGTGCAGTGGGCTAAAGGCGTACCAGTTATGCCAGTTGCTGTAATGCTTCTGTGCTGGCTACGGGTTCGAATCTCCTGGTGGGAAAGTGTTCTAAGGTTGTATAATCTCTCTTGCCTGTTTAGGCAAGTTGTGCATTAAGCATAGACACAGAGTTCTCCCATATTAACAGGAATTTGATGAAAGAATGTGAGTAGCCCCTCACTATGCTCTAGATGCCCTTAAGAGATGGTGATATCTGGAGATGAAATACTCAGAAGTTACCATCTCTTTTAAGGGTCTGAGCTGTGGTGCAGTAGGATAAAGGCGTACCAGTTTGGCAGTTACTGTAAGGCTTCTGTGCTGGCAAGGGTTCGAATCTCCTGGTGGGAAAGTGTTCTAAGGTTATATAATCTCTCTTGCGTATTTAATCAAGTTGTGCATTAAGCATACACACAAGAGTTCTCCCATATTAACAGGAATTTGATGAAAGAACGTGATTAGCCTCTCACTATGCTCTAGTTGCCCTTGGGAGATGGTGATCTTTGAAGGTGAAATACTCCGAAGTTACCATCTCTTTTAAGGGTCTGAGCTGTGGTGCAGTGGGCTAAAGGCGTACTAGTTATGCCAGTTGCTGTAAGGCTTCTCTGCTGGCTAGGGTTCGAATCTCCTGGTGGGAAAGTGTTCTAATGTTGTAAAATCTCTCTTGCATGTTTAGGCAAGTTGTGCACTAAGCCTAGACACAGAGTTCTCCCATATTAACAGGAATTTGATGAAAGAACGTGATTAGCCAATCACTATGCTCTAGTTGCCCTTGGGAGATGGTGATCTTTGAAGGTGAAATACTCCAAAGTTGCCATTTCTTTTAAAGGTCTGAGCTGTGGTGCAGTGGGCTAAAGGCGTACCAGTTATGCCAGTTGCTGTAATGCTTCTGTGCTGGCTACGGGTTCGAATCTCCTGGTGGGAAAGTGTTCTAAGGTTGTATAATCTCTCTTGCCTGTTTAGGCAAGTTGTGCATTAAGCATAGACACAGAGTTCTCCCATATTAACAGGAATTTGATGAAAGAATGTGAGTAGCCCCTCACTATGCTCTAGATGCCCTTAAGAGATGGTGATCTCTGGAGATGAAATACTCAGAAGTTACCATCTCTTTTAAGGGTCTGAGCTGTGGTGCAGTAGGATAAAGGCGTACCAGTTTGGCAGTTACTGTAAGGCTTCTGTGCTGGCTAGAGTTCGAATCTCCTGGTGGGAAAGTGTTCTAAGGTTGTGTAATCTCTCGTGCATGTTGAGGCAAGTTGTGCATTAAGCATAGACACAGAGTTCTCTCATATTAACAGGAATTTGATGAAAGAACGTGAGTAGCCCCTCACTATGGTCTCGTTGCCCTTGGGAGATGGTGATCTTTGGAGGAGAAATACTCCGAAGTTACCATCTCTTTTAAGGGTCTGAGCTGTGGTGCAGTGGGTTAAAGGCATACCAGTTATGCCAGTAGCTGTAAGGTTTCTGTGCTGGCTAGGGTTCGAATCTCCTGGTGGGAAAGTGTTCTAAGGTTGTATAATCTCTCTTTCATGTTTAGGCAAGTTGTGCATTGAGCATAGAAACAGAGTTCTCCCATATTAACATTAATTTGATGAAAGAACATGAGTGCCCCTCACTATGCTCTCGTTGCCCTTGGGAGATGGTGATCTTTGGAAGTGAAATACTCCGAAGTTACCATCTCTTTTAAGGGTCTGAGCTGTGGTGCAGTAGTATAAAGGCGTACCAGTTTGCCAGTTGCTGTAAGGCTTCTGTGCTGGCTAGAGTTCGAATCTCCTGGTGGGAAAGTGTTCTAAGGTTGTATAATCTCTCTTGCGTGTTTAGGCAAGTTGTGCATTAAGCATAGACACAGACTTCTCCCATATTAACAGGAATTTGATGAAAGAACGTGAGTAGCTCCTCACTATGCTCTCGTTGCCCTTGGGAGATGGTGATCTTTGGAGGAGAAATACTCCAAAGTTACCATCTCTTTTAAGGGTCTGAGCTGTGGTGCAGTGGGTTAAAGGCATACCAGTTATGCCAGTTGCTGTAAGGCTTCTGTGCTGGCTAGGGTTCGAATCTCCTGATGGGAAAGTGTTCTAAGGTTGTATAATCTCTCTTGCATGTTTAGGCAAGTTGTGCATTGAGCATAGAAACAGAGTTCTCCCATATTAACATTAATTTGATGAAAGAACATGAGTGCCCCTCACTATGCTCTCGTTGCCTTTGGGAGATGGTGATCTTTGGAGGTGAAATACTCCGAAGTTACCATCTCTTTTAAGGGTCTGAGCTGTGGAACAGTGGGTTAAAGACATACCAGTTATGCCAGTTGCTGTAAGGCTTTTTTGCATGCTAGGGTTCGAATCTCCTGGTGGGAAAGTGTTCTAAGGTTGTATAATCTCTCTTGCGTGTTTAGGCAAGTTGTGCATTAAGCATAGAAACAGAGTTCTCCCATATTAACAGGAATTTGATGAAAGAACGTGAGTGCCCCTCACTATGCTCTCGTTGCCCTTGGGAGATGGTGATCTTTGGAAGTGAAATACTCCGAAGTTACCATCTCTTTTAAGGGTCTGAGCTGTGGTGCAGTGGGTTAGAGACGTACCAGTTATGCCAGTTGCTGTAAGGCTTCTGTGATGGCAAGGGTTCGAATCTCCTGGTGGGAAAGTGTTCTAAGGTTGTATAATCTCTCTTGCGTATTTAATCAAGTTGTGCATTAAGCATACACACAAGAGTTCTCCCATATTAACAGGAATTTGATGAAAGAACGTGATTAGCCTCTCACTATGCTCTAGTTGCCCTTGGGAGATGGTGATCTTTGAAGGTGAAATACTCCGAAGTTACCATCTCTTTTAAGGGTCTGAGCTGTGGTGCAGTGGGCTAAAGGCGTACTAGTTATGCCAGTTGCTGTAAGGCTTCTCTGCTGGCTAGGGTTCGAATCTCCTGGTGGGAAAGTGTTCTAATGTTGTACAATCTCTCTTGCATGTTTAGGCAAGTTGTGCACTAAGCCTAGACACAGAGTTCTCCCATATTAACAGGAATTTGATGAAAGAACGTGATTAGCCAATCACTATGCTCTAGTTGCCCTTGGGAGATGGTGATCTTTGAAGGTGAAATACTCCAAAGTTGCCATTTCTTTTAAAGGTCTGAGCTGTGGTGCAGTGGGCTAAAGGCGTACCAGTTATGCCAGTTGCTGTAATGCTTCTGTGCTAGCTACGGGTTCGAATCTCCTGGTGGGAAAGTGTTCTAAGGTTGTATAATCTCTCTTGCCTGTTTAGGCAAGTTGTGCATTAAGCATAGACACAGAGTTCTCCCATATTAACAGGAATTTGATGAAAGAATGTGAGTAGCCCCTCACTATGCTCTAGTTGCCCTTGGGAGATGGTGATCTCTGGAGATGAAATACTCCGAAGTTACCATCTCTTTTAAGGGTCTGAGCTGTGGTGCAGTAGGATAAAGGCGTACCAGTTTGGCAGTTGCTGTAAGGCTTCTGTGCTGGCTATAGTTCGAATCTCCTGGTGGGAAAGTGTTCTAAGGTTGTGTAATCTCTCGTGCATGTTTAGGCAAGTTGTGCATTAAGCATAGACACAGAGTTCTCCCATATTAACAGGAATTTGATGAAAGAACGTGAGTAGCCCCTCACTATGGTCTCGTTGCCCATGGGAGATGGTGATCTTTGGAGGAGAAATACTCCGAAGTTACCATCTCTTTTAAGGGTCTGAGCTGTGGTGCAGTGGGTTAAAGGCATACCAGTTATGCCAGTTGCTGTAAGGTTTCTGTGCTGGCTAGGGTTCGAATCTCCTGGTGGGAAAGTGTTCTAAGGTTGTATAATCTCTCTTGCATGTTTAGGCAAGTTGTGCATTGAGCATAGAAACTGAGTTCTCCCATATTAACATTAATTTGATGAAAGAACGTGAGTGCCCCTCACTATGCTCTCGTTGCCCTTGGGAGATGGTGATCTTTGGAAGTGAAATACTCCGAAGTTACCATCTCTTTTAAGGGTCTGAGCTGTGGTGCAGTAGGATAAAGGCGTACCAGTTTGCCAGTTGCTGTAAGGCTTCTGTGCTGGCTAGAGTTCGAATCTCCTGGTGGGAAAGTGTTCTAAGGTTGTATAATCTCTTTTGCATGTTTAGGCAAGTTGTGCATTGAGCATAGAAACAGAGTTCTCCCATATTAACAGGAATTTGATGAAAGAACGTGAGTGCCCCTCACTATGCTCTCATTGTCCTTGGGAGATGGTGATCTTTGGAAGTGAAATACTCTGAAGTTACCATCTCTTTTAAGGGTCTGAGCTGTGGTGCAGTGGGTTAAAGGCAAACCAGTTATGCCAGTTGCTGTAAGGTTTCTGTGCTGGCTAGGGTTCGAATCTCCTGGTGGGAAAGTGTTCTAAGGTTGTATAATCTCTCTTGCATGTTTAGGTAAGTTGTGCATTAAGCATAGACACAGAGTTCTCCCATATTAACAGGAATTTGATGAAAGAACGTGAGTAGCTCCTCACTATGCTCTCGTTGCCCTTGGGAGATGGTGATCTTTGGAGGAGAAATACTCCGAAGTTACCATCTCTTTTAAGGGTCTGAGCTGTGGTGCAGTGGGTTAAAGGCATACCAGTTATGCCAGTTGCTGTAAGGCTTCTGTGCTGGCTAGGGTTCGAATCTCCTGGTGGGAAAGTGTTCTAAGGTTGTATAATCTCTTTTGCATGTTTAGGCAAGTTGTGCATTGAGCATAGAAACAGAGTTCTCCCATATTAACAGGAATTTGATGAAAGAACGTGAGTGCCCCCAACTATGCTCTCATTGCCCTTGGGAGATGGTGATCTTTGGAAGTGAAATACTCCGAAGTTACCATCTCTTTTAAGGGTCTGAGCTGTGGTGCAGTGGGTTAAAGCCATACCAGTTATGCCAGTTGCTGTAAGGCTTCTGTGCTGGCTAGGGTTCGAATCTCCTGGTAGGAAAGTGTTCTAAGGTTGTATAATCTCTCTTGCGTGTTTAGGCAAGTTGTGCATTAAGCATAGACACAGAGTTCTCCCATATCAACAGGAATTTGATGAAAGAACATGAGTAGGCTCTCACTATGCTCTCGTTGCCCTTGGGAGATGGTGATCTTTGGAGGTGAAATACTCCGAAGTTACCATCTCTTTTAAGGGTCTGAGCTGTGGTGCAGTGGGTTAAAGGCGTACCAGTTATGCCATTTGCTGTAAGGCTTCTGTGCTGGCTAGGGTTCGAATCTCCTGGTGGGAAAGTGTTCTAAGGTTGTATAATCTCTCTTTCATGTTTAGGCAAGTTGTGCATTGAGCATAGAAACAGAGTTCTCCCATATTAACATTAATTTGATGAAAGAACATGAGTGCCCCTCACTATGCTCTCGTTGCCCTTGGGAGATGGTGATCTTTGGAAGTGAAATACTCCGAAGCTACCATCTCTTTTAAGGGTCTGAGCTGTGGTGCAGTAGTATAAAGGCGTACCAGTTTGCCAGTTGCTGTAAGGCTTCTGTGCTGGCTAGAGTTCGAATCTCCTGGTGGGAAAGTGTTCTAAGGTTGTATAATCTCTCTTGCGTGTTTAGGCAAGTTGTGCATCAAGCATAGACACAGACTTCTCCCATATTAACAGGAATTTGATGAAAGAACGTGAGTAGCTCCTCACTATGCTCTCGTTGCCCTTGGGAGATGGTGATCTTTGGAGGAGAAATACTCCAAACTTACCATCTCTTTTAAGGGTCTGAGCTGTGGTGCAGTGGGTTAAAGGCATACCAGTTATGCCAGTTGCTGTAAGGCTTCTGTGCTGGCTAGGGTTCGAATCTCCTGATGGGAAAGTGTTCTAAGGTTGTATAATCTCTCTTGCATGTTTAGGCAAGTTGTGCATTGAGCATAGAAACAGAGTTCTCCCATATTAACAATTATTTGATGAAAGAACGTGAGTGCCCCTCACTATGCTCTCGTTGCCCTTGGGAGATGGTGATCTTTGGAGGTGAAATACTCCGAAGTTACCATCTCTTTTAAGGGTCTGAGCTGTGGTACAGTGGGTTAAAGACATACCAGTTATGCCAGTTGCTGTAAGGTTTTTTTGCATGCTAGGGTTCGAATCTCCTGGTGGGAAAGTGTTCTAAGGTTGTATAATCTCTCTTGCGTGTTTAGGCAAGTTGTGCATTAAGCATAGAAACAGAGTTCTCCCATATTAACAGGAATTTGATGAAAGAACGTGAGTGCCCCTCACTATGCTCTCGTTGCCCTTGGGAGATGGTGATCTTTGGAAGTGAAATACTCCGAAGTTACCATCTCTTTTAAGGGTCTGAGCTGTGGTGCAGTGGGTTAGAGACGTACCAGTTATGCCAGTTGCTGTAAGGCTTCTGTGATGGCAAGGGTTCGAATCTCCTGGTGGGAAAGTGTTCTAAGGTTGTATAATCTCTCTTGCGTATTTAATCAAGTTGTGCATTAAGCATACACACAAGAGTTCTCCCATATTAACAGGAATTTGATGAAAGAACGTGATTAGCCTCTCACTATGCTCTAGTTGCCCTTGGGAGATGGTGATCTTTGAAGGTGAAATACTCCGAAGTTACCATCTCTTTTAAGGGTCTGAGCTGTGGTGCAGTGGGCTAAAGGCGTACTAGTTATGCCAGTTGCTGTATGGCTTCTCTGCTGGCTAGGGTTCGAATCTCCTGGTGGGAAAGTGTTCTAATGTTGTACAATCTCTCTTGCATGTTTAGGCAAGTTGTGCACTAAGCCTAGACACAGAGTTCTCCCATATTAACAGGAATTTGATGAAAGAACGTGATTAGCCAATCACTATGCTCTAGTTGCCCTTGGGAGATGGTGATCTTTGAAGGTGAAATACTCCAAAGTTGCCATTTCTTTTAAAGGTCTGAGCTGTGGTGCAGTGGGCTAAAGGCGTACCAGTTATGCCAGTTGCTGTAATGCTTCTGTGCTAGCTACGGGTTCGAATCTCCTGGTGGGAAAGTGTTCAAAGGTTGTATAATCTCTCTTGCCTGTTTAGGCAAGTTGTGCATTAAGCATAGACACAGAGTTCTCCCATATTAACAGGAATTTGATGAAAGAATGTGAGTAGCCCCTCACTATGCTCTAGTTGCCCTTGGGAGATGGTGATCTCTGGAGATGAAATACTCCGAAGTTACCATCTCTTTTAAGGGTCTGAGCTGTGGTGCAGTAGGATAAAGGCGTACCAGTTTGGCAGTTGCTGTAAGGCTTCTGTGCTGGCTATAGTTCGAATCTCCTGGTGGGAAAGTGTTCTAAGGTTGTGTAATCTCTCGTGCATGTTTAGGCAAGTTGTGCATTAAGCATAGACACAGAGTTCTCCCATATTAACAGGAATTTGATGAAAGAACGTGAGTAGCCCCTCACTATGGTCTCGTTGCCCTTGGGAGATGGTGATCTTTGGAGGAGAAATACTCCGAAGTTACCATCTCTTTTAAGGGTCTGAGCTGTGGTGCAGTGGGTTAAAGGCATACCAGTTATGCCAAATGCTGTAAGGTTTCTGTGCTGGCTAGGGTTCGAATCTCCTGGTGGGAAAGTGTTCTAAGGTTGTATAATCTCTCTTGCATGTTTAGGCAAGTTGTGCATTGAGCATAGAAACTGAGTTCTCCCATATTAACATTAATTTGATGAAAGAACGTGAGTGCCCCTCACTATGCTCTCGTTGCCCTTGGGAGATGGTGATCTTTGGAAGTGAAATACTCCGAAGTTACCATCTCTTTTAAGGGTCTGAGCTGTGGTGCAGTAGGATAAAGGCGTACCAGTTTGCCAGTTGCTGTAAGGCTTCTGTGCTGGCTAGAGTTCGAATCTCCTGGTGGGAAAGTGTTCTAAGGTTGTATAATCTCTTTTGCATGTTTAGGCAAGTTGTGCATTGAGCATAGAAACAGAGTTCTCCCATATTAACAGGAATTTGATGAAAGAACGTGAGTGCCCCTCACTATGCTCTCATTGTCCTTGGGAGATGGTGATCTTTGGAAGTGAAATACTCTGAAGTTACCATCTCTTTTAAGGGTCTGAGCTGTGGTGCAGTGGGTTAAAGGCAAACCAGTTATGCCAGTTGCTGTAAGGTTTCTGTGCTGGCTAGGGTTCGAATCTCCTGGTGGGAAAGTGTTCTAAGGTTGTATAATCTCTCTTGCATGTTTAGGCAAGTTGTGCATTAAGCATAGACACAGAGTTCTCCCATATTAACAGGAATTTGATGAAAGAACGTGAGTAGCTCCTCACTATGCTCTCGTTGCCCTTGGGAGATGGTGATCTTTGGAGGAGAAATACTCCGAAGTTACCATCTCTTTTAAGGGTCTGAGCTGTGGTGCAGTGGGTTAAAGGCATACCAGTTATGCCAGTTGCTGTAAGGCTTCTGTGCTGGCTAGGGTTCGAATCTCCTGGTGGGAAAGTGTTCTAAGGTTGTATAATCTCTTTTGCATGTTTAGGCAAGTTGTGCATTGAGCATAGAAACAGAGTTCTCCCATATTAACAGGAATTTGATGAAAGAACGTGAGTGCCCCCCACTATGCTCTCATTGCCCTTGGGAGATGGTGATCTTTGGAAGTGAAATACTCCGAAGTTACCATCTCTTTTAAGGGTCTGAGCTGTGGTGCAGTGGGTTAAAGCCATACCAGTTATGCCAGTTGCTGTAAGGCTTCTGTGCTGGCTAGGGTTCGAATCTCCTGGTAGGAAAGTGTTCTAAGGTTGTATAATCTCTCTTGCGTGTTTAGGCAAGTTGTGCATTAAGCATAGACACAGAGTTCTCCCATATCAACAGGAATTTGATGAAAGAACATGAGTAGGCTCTCACTATGCTCTCGTTGCCCTTGGGAGATGGTGATCTTTGGAGGTGAAATACTCCGAAGTTACCATCTCTTTTAAGGGTCTGAGCTATGGTGCAGTGGGTTAAAGGCGTACCAGTTATGCCATTTGCTGTAAGGCTTCTGTGCTGGCTAGGGTTCAAATCTCCTGGTGGGAAAGTGTTCTAAGGTTGTATAATCTCGCTTGCGTGTTGAGGCAAGTTGTGCATAAAGCATAGAAACAGAGTTCTCCCATATTAACAGGAATTTGATGAAAGAACGTGAGTGCCCCTCACTATGGTCTCGTTGCCCTTGGGAGATGGTGATCTTTGGAGGTGAAATACTCTGAAGTTACCATCTCTTTTAAGGGTCTGAGCTGTGGTACAGTGGGTTAAAGACATACCAGTTATGCCAGTTGCTCTAAGGCTTCTCTGCTTGCTAGGGTTCGAATCTCCTGGTGGGAAAGTGTTCTAAGGTTGTATAATCTCTCTTGCGTGTTTAGGCAAGTTGTGCATTAAGCATAGAAACAGAGTTCTCCCATATTAACAGGAATTTGATGAAAGAACGTGAGTGCCCCTCACTATGCTCTCGTTGCCCTTGGGAGATGGTGATCTTTGGAAGTGAAATACTCCGAAGTTACCATCTCTTTTAAGGGTCTGAGCTGTGGTGCCGTGGGTTAGAGACGTACCAGTTATGCCAGTTGCTGTAAGGCTTCTGTGCTGGCAAGGGTTCGAATCTCCTGGTGGGAAAGTGTTCTAAGGTTGTATAATCTCTTTTGCGTATTTAATCAAGTTGTGCATTAAGCATACACACAAGAGTTCTCCCATATTAACAGGAATTTGATGAAAGAACGTGATTAGCCTCTCACTATGCTCTAGTTGCCCTTGGGAGATGGTGATCTTTGAAGGTGAAATACTCCGAAGTTACCATCTCTTTTAAGGGTCTGAGCTGTGGTGCAGTGGGCTAAAGGCGTACTAGTTATGCCAGTTGCTGTAAGGCTTCTGTGCTGGCTAGGGTTCGAATCTCCTGGTGGGAAAGTGTTCTAATGTTGTACAATCTCTCTTGCTTGTTTAGGCAAGTTGTGCACTAAGCATAGACACAGAGATCTCCCATATTAACAGGAATTTGATGAAAGAACGTGATTAGCCAATCACTATGCTCTAGTTGCCCTTGGGAGATGGTGATCTTTGAAGGTGAAATACTCCAAAGTTGCCATTTCTTTTAAAGGTCTGAGCTGTGGTGCAGTGGGCTAAAGGCGTACCAGTTATGCCAGTTGCTGTAATGCTTCTGTGCTGGCTACGGGTTCGAATCTCCTGGTGGGAAAGTGTTCTAAGGTTGTATAATCTCTCTTGCCTGTTTAGGCAAGTTGTGCATTAAGCATAGACACAGAGTTCTCCAATATTAACAGGAATTTGATGAAAGAATGTGAGTAGCCCCTCACTATGCTCTAGTTGCCCTTGGGAGATGGTGATCTCTGGAGATGAAATACTCTGAAGTTACCATCTCTTTTAAGGGTCTGAGCTGTGGTGCAGTGGGTTAAAGGCATACCAGTTATGCCAGTTGCTGTAAGGTTTCTGTGCTGGCTAGGGTTCGAATCTCCTGGTGGGAAAGTGTTCTAAGGTTGTATAATCTCTCTTGCATGTTTAGGCAAGTTGTGCAATTGAGCATAGAAACAGAGTTCTCCCATATTAACATTAATTTGATGAAAGAACATGAGTGCCCCTCACTATGCTCTCGTTGCCCTTGGGAGATGGTGATCTTTTCAAGTGAAATACTCCGAAGTTACCATCTCTTTTAAGGGTCTGAGCTGTGGTGCAGTAGGATAAAGGCGTACCAGTTTGCCAGTTGCTGTAAGGCTTCTGTGCTGGCTAGAGTTCGAATCTCCTGGTGGGAAAGTGTTCTAAGGTTGTATAATCTCTCTTGCATGTTTAGGCAAGCTGTGCATTAAGCATAGACACAGAGTTCTCCCATATTAACAGGAATTTGATGAAAGAACGTGAGTAGCTACTCACTATGCTCTCGTTGCCCTTGGGAGATGGTGATCTTTGGAGGAGAAATACTCCGAAGTTACCATCTCTTTTAAGGGTCTGAGCTGTGGTGCAGTGGGTTAAAGGCATACCAGTTATGCCAGTTGCTGTAAGGCTTCTGTGCTGGCTAGGGTTCGAATCTCCTGGTGGGAAAGTGTTCTAAGGTTGTATAATCTCTTTTGCATGTTTAGGCAAGTTGTGCATTGAGCATAGAAACAGAGTTCTCCCATATTAACAGGAATTTGATGAAAGAACGTGAGTGCCCCTCACTATGCTCTCGTTGCCCTTGGGAGATGGTGATCTTTGGAAGTGAAATACTCCGAATTAACCATCTCTTTTAAGGGTCTGAGCTGTGGTGCAGTGGGTTAAAGACATACCAGTTATGCCAGTTGCTGTAAGGCTTCTGTGCTGTCTAGGGTTCGAATCTCCTGGTAGGAAAGTGTTCTAAGGTTGTATAATCTCTCTTGCGTGTTTAGGCAAGTTGTGCATTAAGCATATACACAGAGTACTCCCATATTAACAGGAATTTGATGAAAGAACGTGAGTAGCCCCTTACTATGCTCTCGTTGCCCTTGGGAGATGGTGATCTTTGGAGGTGAAATACTCCGAAGTTACCATCTCTTTTAAGGGTCTGAGCTGTGGTACAGTGGGTTAAAGACATACCAGTTATGCCAGTTGCTGTAAGGCTTCTCTGCTGGCTAGGGTTCGAATCTCCTGGTGGGAAAGTGTTCTTAGGTTGTATAATCTCTCTTGCGTGTTTAGGCAAGTTGTGCATTAAGCATAGAAACAGAGTTCTCCCATATTAACAGGAATTTGATGAAATAACGTGAGTGCCCCTCACTATGCTCTCGTTGCCCTTGGGAGATGGTGATCTTTGGAAGTGAAATACACCGAAGTTACCATCTCTTTTAAGGGTCTGAGCTGTGGTGCAGTGGGTTAAAGACGTACCAGTTATGCCAGTTGTTGTAAGGCTTCTGTGCTGGCAAGGGTTCGAATCTCCTGGTGGAAAAGTGTTCTAAGGTTGTATAATCTCTCTTGCGTATTTAGGCAAATTGTGCATTAAGCATAGACATAAGAGTTCTCCCATATTAACAGGAATTTGATGAAAGAATGTGATTAGCCTCTCACTATGCTCTAGTAGCCCTTGGGAGATGGTGATCTTTGAAGGTGAAATACTCCGAAGTTACCATCTCTTTTAAGGGTTTGAGCTGTGGTGCAGTGGGCTAAAGGCATACCAGTTATGCCAGTTGCTGTAAGGCTTCTGTACTGGCTAGGGTTCGAATCTCCTGGTGGGAAAGTGTTCTAATGTTGTACAATCTCTCTTGCATGTTTAGGCAAGTTGTGCATTAAGCATAGACACAGAGTTCTCCCATATTAACAGGAATTTGATGAAAGAACGTGATTAGCCAATCACTATGCTCTAGTTGCCCTTGGGAGATGGTGATCTTTGAAGGTGAAATACTCCGAAGTTACCAACTCTTTTAAAGGTCTGAGCTGTGGTGCAGTGGGCTAAAGGCGTACCAGTTATACCAGTTGCTGTAAGGCTTCTGTGCTGGCTAGGGTTCGAATCTCCTCGTGGGAAAGTGTTCTAAGGTTGTATAATCTCTCTTGCCTGTTTAGGCAAGTTGTGCATTAAGCATAACACAGAGTTCTCCCATATTAACAGGAATTTGATGAAAGAATGTGAGTAGCCGCTCACTATGCTCTAGTTGCCCTTGGGAGATGGTGATCTCTGGAGGTGAAATACTCCGAAGTTACCATCTCTTTTAAGGGTCTGAGCTGTGGTGCAGTAGGATAAAGGCGTACCAGTTTGCCAGTTGCTGTAAGGCTTCTGTGCTGGCTAGAGTTCGAATCTCCTGGTGGGAAAGTGTTCTAAGGTTGTATAATCTCTCTTGCGTGTTTAGGCAAGTTGTGCATTAAGTATAGACACAGAGTTCTCCCATATTAACAGGAATTTGATGAAAGAATGTGAGTAGCCGCTCACTATGCTCTAGTTGCCCTTGGGAGATGGTGATCTCTGGAGGTGAAATACTCCGAAGTTACCATCTCTTTTAAGGGTCTGAGCTGTGGTGCAGTAGGATAAAGGTGTACCAGTTTGCCAGTTGCTGTAAGGCTTCTGTGCTGGCTAGAGTTCGTATCTCCTGGTGGGAAAGTGTTCTAAGGTTGTATAATCTCTCTTGCGTGTTTAGGCAAGTTGTGCATTAAGCATAGACACAGAGTTCTCCCATATTAACAGGAATTTGATGAAAGAACGTGAGTGCCCCTCACTATGCTCTCGTTGCCCTTGGGAGATGGTGATCTTTGGAGATGAAATACTCCGAAGTTACCATCTCTTTTAAGGGTCTGAGCTGTGGTGCAGTAGGATAAAGGCGTACCAGTTTGGCAGTTGCTGTAAGGCTTCTGTGCTGGCTAGAGTTCGAATCTCCTGGTGGGAAAGTGTTCTAAGGTTGTATAATCTCTCGTGCATGTTTAGGCAAGTTGTGCAATTGAGCATAGAAACAGAGTTCTCCCATATTAACATTAATTTGATGAAAGAACATGAGTGCCCCTCACTATGCTCTCGTTGCCCTTGGGAGATGGTGATCTTTGGAAGTGAAATACTCCGAAGTTACCATCTCTTTTAAGGGTCTGAGCTGTGGTGCAGTAGGATAAAGGCGTACCAGTTTGCCAGTTGCTGTAAGGCTTCTGTGCTGGCTAGAGTTCGAATCTCCTGGTGGGAAAGTGTTCTAAGGTTGTATAATCTCTCTTGCATGTTTAGGCAAGTTGTGCATTAAGCATAGACACAGAGTTCTCCCATATTAACAGGAATTTGATGAAAGAACGTGAGTAGCTACTCACTATGCTCTCGTTGCCCTTGGGAGATGGTGATCTTTGGAGGAGAAATACTCCGAAGTTACCATCTCTTTTAAGGGTCTGAGCTGTGGTGCAGTGGGTTAAAGGCATACCAGTTATGCCAGTTGCTGTAAGGCTTCTGTGCTGGCTAGGGTTCGAATCTCCTGGTGGGAAAGTGTTCTAAGGTTGTATAATCTCTTTTGCATGTTTAGGCAAGTTGTGCATTGAGCATAGAAACAGAGTTCTCCCATATTAACAGGAATTTGATGAAAGAACGTGAGAGCCCCACACTATGCTCTCGTTGCCCTTGGGAGATGGTGATCTTTGGAAGTGAAATACTCCGAAGTTACCATCTCTTTTAAGAGTCTGAGCTGTGGTGCAGTGGGTTAAAGACATACCAGTTATGCCAGTTGCTGTAAGGCTTCTGTGCTGTCTAGGGTTCGAATCTCCTGGTAGGAAAGTGTTCTAAGGTTGTATAATCTCTCTTGCGTGTTTAGGCAAGTTGTGCATTAAGCATATACACAGAGTACTCCCATATTAACAGGAATTTGATGAAAGAACGTGAGTAGCCCCTTACTATGCTCTCGTTGCCCTTGGGAGATGCTGATCTTTGGAGGTTAAATACTCCGAAGTTACCATCTCTTTTAAGGGTCTGAGCTGTGGTACAGTGGGTTAAAGACATACCAGTTATGCCAGTTGCTGTAAGGCTTCTCTGCTGGCTAGGGTTCGAATCTCCTGGTGGGAAAGTGTTCTTAGGTTGTAAAATCTCTCTTGCGTGTTTAGGCAAGTTGTGCATTAAGCATAGAAACAGAGTTCTCCCATATTAACAGGAATTTGATGAAAGAACGTGAGTGCCCCTCACTATGCTCTCGTTGCCCTTGGGAGATGGTGATCTTTGGAAGTGAAATACACCGAAGTTACCATCTCTTTTAAGGGTCTGAGCTGTGGTGCAGTGGGTTAAAGACGTACCAGTTATGCCAGTTGTTGTAAGGCTTCTGTGCTGGCCAGGGTTCGAATCTCTTGGTGGGAAAGTGTTCTAAGGTTGTATAATCTCTCTTGCGTGTTTAGGCAAGTTGTGCATTAAGCATATATACAGAGTACTCCCATATTAACAGGAATTTGATGAAAGAACGTGAGTAGCCCCTTACTATGCTCTCGTTGCCCTTGGGAGATGGTGATCTTTGGAGGTGAAATACTCCGAAGTTACCATCTCTTTTAAGGGTCTGAGCTGTGGTACAGTGGGTTAAAGACATACCAGTTATGCCAGTTGCTGTAAGGCTTCTCTGCTGGCTAGGGTTCGAATCTCCTGGTGGGAAAGTGTTCTTAGGTTGTATAATCTCTCTTGCGTGTTTAGGCAAGTTGTGCATTAAGCATAGAAACAGAGTTCTCCCATATTAACAGGAATTTGATGAAAGAACGTGAGTGCCCCTCACTATGCTCTCGTTGCCCTTGGGAGATGGTGATCTTTGGAAGTGAAATACACCGAAGTTACCATCTCTTTTAAGGGTCTGAGCTGTGGTGCAGTGGGTTAAAGACATACCAGTTATGCCAGTTGTTGTAAGGCTTCTGTGCTGGCAAGGGTTCGAATCTCCTGGTGGGAAAGTGTTCTAAGGTTGTAAAATCTCTCTTGCGTGTTTAGGCAAGTTGTGCATTAAGCATATACACAGAGTACTCCCATATTAACAGGAATTTGATGAAAGAACGTGAGTAGCCCCTTACTATGCTCTCGTTGCCCTTGGGAGATGGTGATCTTTGGAGGTGAAATACTCCGAAGTTACCATCTCTTTTAAGGGTCTGAGCTGTGGTACAGTGGGTTAAAGACATACCAGTTATGCCAGTTGCTGTAAGGCTTCTCTGCTGGCTAGGGTTCGAATCTCCTGGTGGGAAAGTGTTCTTAGGTTGTATAATCTCTCTTGCGTGTTTAGGCAAGTTGTGCATTAAGCATAGAAACAGAGTTCTCCCATATTAACAGGAATTTGATGAAAGAACGTGAGTGCCCCTCACTATGCTCTCGTTGCCCTTGGGAGATGGTGATCTTTGGAAGTGAAATACACCGAAGTTACCATCTCTTTTAAGGGTCTGAGCTGTGGTGCAGTGGGTTAAAGACATACCAGTTATGCCAGTTGTTGTAAGGCTTCTGTGCTGGCAAGGGTTCGAATCTCCTGGTGGGAAAGTGTTCTAAGGTAGTAAAATCTCTCTTGCGTGTTTAGGCAAGTTGTGCATTAAGCATATACACAGAGTACTCCCATATTAACAGGAATTTGATGAAAGAACGTGAGTAGCCCCTTACTATGCTCTCGTTGCCCTTGGGAGATGGTGATCTTTGGAGGTGAAATACTCCGAAGTTACCATCTCTTTTAAGGGTCTGAGCTGTGGTACAGTGGGTTAAAGACATACCAGTTATGCCAGTGGCTGTAAGGCTTCTCTGCTGGCTAGGGTTCGAATCTCCTGGTGGGAAAGTGTTCTTAGGTTGTATAATCTCTCTTGCGTGTTTAGGCAAGTTGTGCATTAAGCATAGAAACAGAGTTCTCCCATATTAACAGGAATTTGATGAAAGAACGTGAGTGCCCCTCACTATGCTCTCGTTGCCCTTGGGAGATGGTGATCTTTGGAAGTGAAATACACCGAAGTTACCATCTCTTTTAAGGGTCTGAGCTGTGGTGCAGTGGGTTAAAGACGTACCAGTTATGCCAGTTGTTGTAAGGCTTCTGTGCTGGCAAGGGTTCGAATCTCCTGGTGGAAAAGTGTTCTAAGGTTGTATAATCTCTCTTGCGTATTTAGGCAAGTTGTGCATTAAGCATAGACATAAGAGTTCTCCCATATTAACAGGAATTTGATGAAAGAATGTGATTAGCCTCTCACTATGCTCTAGTTGCCCTTGGGAGATGGTGATCTTTGAAGGTGAAATACTCCGAAGTTATTATCTCTTTTAAGGGTCTGAGCTGTGGTGCAGTGGGCTAAAGGCATACCAGTTATGCCAGTTGCTGTAAGGCTTCTGTACTGGCTAGGGTTCGAATCTCCTGGTGGGAAAGTGTTCTAATGTTGTACAATCTCTCTTACATGTTTAGGCAAGTTGTGCATTAAGCATAGACACAGAGTTCTCCCATATTAACAGGAATTTGATGAAAGAACGTGATTAGCCAATCACTATGCTCTAGTTGCCCTTGGGAGATGGTGATCTTTAAAGGTGAAATACTCCGAAGTTACCATCTCTTTTAAAGGTCTGAGCTGTGGTGCAGTGGGCTAAAGGCGTACCAGTTATACCAGTTGCTGTAAGGCTTCTGTGCTGGCTAGGGTTCGAATCTCCTCGTGGGAAAGTGTTCTAAGGTTGTATAATCTCTCTTGCCTGTTTAGGCAAGTTGTGCATTAAGCATAACACAGAGTTCTCCCATATTAACAGGAATTTGATGAAAGAATGTGAGTTGCCGCTCACTATGCTCTAGTTGCCCTTGGGAGATGGTGATCTCTGGAGGTGAAATACTCCAAAGTTACCATCTCTTTTAAGGGTCTGAGCTGTGGTGCAGTAGGATAAAGGCGTACCAGTTTGCCAGTTGCTGTAAGGCTTCTGTGCTGGCTAGAGTTCGAATCTCCTGGTGGGAAAGTGTTCTAAGGTTGTATAATCTCTCTTGCGTGTTTAGGCAAGTTGTGCATTAAGTATAGACACAGAGTTCTCCCATATTAACAGGAATTTGATGAAAGAATGTGAGTAGCCGCTCACTATGCTCTAGTTGCCCTTGGGAGATGGTGATCTCTGGAGGTGAAATACTCCGAAGTTACCATCTCTTTTAAGGGTCTGAGCTGTGGTGCAGTAGGATAAAGGTGTACCAGTTTGCCAGTTGCTGTAAGGCTTCTGTGCTGGCTAGAGTTCGAATCTCCTGGTTGGAAAGTGTTCTAAGGTTGTATAATCTCTCTTGCGTGTTTAGGCAAGTTGTGCATTAAGCATAGACACAGAGTTCTCCCATATTAACAGGAATTTGATGAAAGAAAGTGAGTGCCCCTCACTATGCTCTCGTTGCCCTTGGGAGATGGTGATCTTTGGAAGTGAAATACTCCGAAGTTACCATCTCTTTTAAGGGTCTGAGCTGTGGTGCAGTGGCTTAAAGGCATACCAGTTATGCCAGTTGCTGTAAGGCTTCTGTGCTGACTAGGGGTTGAATCTCCTGGTGGGAAAGTGTTCTAAGGTTGTATAATCTGTCTTGCATGTTAAGGCAAGTTGTGCATTAATCATAGAAACTTATTTCTCCCATTTTAACAGGAATTTGATGAAAGAACGTGAGTGCCCCTTGTAACACTGTTAAAGTGTTTGGTTTAGTTTATTTATAATATATATAGAATATTATTCAGAGACAGGAATTGGGAAAGGCGCCAGGTTGTCGGCCTGAGATCTCACACCTCAAAGCGTTAATGACCTCAAGTGACCTGAGGTCAGATCATGCGAATTTCTCCTTGCTTCTACTAATCTCTTAATTGGAGCCTGGTAGCCTTCAAACATGCCGACGTTTAAGGAGTGGCTTGGTAGAGTGCCTCAGGCTATCTACTTGTGGGCGGAGTTAGTTACTAGGCTCCCCAATATATACTCGGAGAACTATCGATTCGAGAGGATTAGCATTAAAGAACAGCAGACGAGCGGAGCAGAGCAGAGGCCAGCCGTCGAGATAGGCCGTCACCAGACGGGGGGTGACGCTGCCTGAAAATTGCAGCTTCCCCCCCCCCTCTCTATTCAACTTAGACTCAGTCCTCGGTGAGTGAACATTTAGGTGACTTGGTCGTGTTTTACAAGTGTTGTGTGATGATCAGGGGCAGTCAGTTGTAGTGTTCTCAGATTCTTGGAGGATGACTCACTTTGAATATTAATCTTTAACATTTTAATTGGATTGCTTAAGTTATGATACTTATCATGAAAAATATAATTGTTGAATTTATTATTTAAATGGACTTTATTTTGTTCCCTAGAGATTTTGAGTTGATGTGAGAAAGCCTCTATGGTTACTGGTTTCATTTTTTAGAATGAGTACATGATAAAGATGGGACCATACTAATAATGACCTCTTGATAACATCTTTGGTGAATATTGTGATACAAACAAGTTCCATTCCTTGTCTTGTATGTAATGATCATGAATGGATGGTGGCAGCATTTCGTCTTCTACTATCTACTCTTCTACTTCTACTGTCTACTCTTCTTCTTCTTTCTATCTACACCTCTCCCTCCACCCCTCTCTAATCTCTCACTTTCAACTAATGACCATCCTCCCACTTCTCTGCCTCTCACCCCAAACCCTCACTAATTACTTCACTATTCATTTCTTTCCTTTCGTTTTCTCTTATACGTTTGTGGCATATGATTCTGTATTCTAGAGTTCTCTCTAGAGTTTCGGGTAGCTGATCAAGTTACGGCGCCTTGTAGTCTTAGCACCTAGGTAGTCAAATACCTAGGTTACAAGGTGTTGAACGAGAGAGGCTGCCTTAGGAACTCTGGAGGTGCTCTAGAATAGTTAGCTAACTGAGGACGGGATAACGGACTAGAGAGAGCTGTTTCCCCCGGCCTCGTTAGTTAACTGGGGGGCGGAATAATGGACAAGATAGAGCTATTTCCCCCACCCCCCGTTACAATGTTGGCAGCGGTGTTGAACAATGTTGTAGGTAGATGGTGTTCATTTAACATTGTTCAGTCCCACGTGTCTTTTTGCCGCTCAGGCGCTATCAGGGAGATCTTGACAGGTGTTTATTATTCGCGATTTAGCGAGCTTTTTCCAGGTTAGGAGATAGTGATTCTCTGGTGATTTGGTTTAGTGATTTTGTGAGTTTTGTGAAGTTCAGGGAATGTTCTCCAGAACTTGCGTGTGTAGTGATTTATGTTAGTGATAAGATTTGGCGATTTTGGAACTTAGCGGTTGGTGGGTAGTGGAGGTCACCTGAGTGTGACAGGTGACCTCGCATGTCCCACGGGGACACCCAGCCACCGCTGGTCTCCAGGTCAGTGGGGAGTGGCAGGTGTAGTTCTTAAGTAGTTTTAAGTGGTGGTTCTGCTCAGATTATTGCGATCGACTGTTTTACTCCATTTGAACGCAATAACCCGAGGTGTACTGGTATTGTACAGCATGCTAGGGGGAGGCTTAGTATGTCAGTAGACTTCACGTTGGGGACGCTCGACGTTAGATAGTCTGGTCACAGGTGTGGCAACAGTTTTGAGTTATTGACCGGCGGAGAAGCTCGGGAAACACTCTGGGTCACGTAGGTGGCTGTAGGTTAAGGGTGGGAGTAATGGTTAATTAAGTACTTAAGATTAAGAACGGTACAGTTAAGTTAGGCTAGTGTTTTGTCTATTAGTTTTGATATTTTATTGTGGAGATTGGTTTAGGTGACAAGAAAAGTAGTGACGACCTTATTCTCTCTTCTCTAACTTTACTGTGTTACTGTTTTATGTTCCACCAAGTCAATATCATTCAGAGTTAATTGGATTATTTTAAAAATTTAAGTGTAGTCGTTGCCAGGAGGAGAGCGGTATGATTTGACTGTGTAAACTCTATACAAACTACAGGGTCACACAACATCTTGGGAGCACGGTATTGTTGCCTTCCTGTTCATTCACAGGTGGGAGCCAGAAGAGAGGCGCGACGCATATGCAGAAGAGAGAGAGACGGCTGCTGTGTACCACACTCAGGGGCGTTCCTCACCACCACCACGACCAGCCCCTGCCTGGAGGTCATGGCTCCACCACCACCACCCCGGGGACCCCAAGATGTAGCCCTCTCGGTCAGTCAACATTGGTCTACCCAGTGACCCCAGGACGGACGGACCCCAGTGGACCCCAAGACGGACGGACCCCAGTGGACCCCAAGACGGACGGACCCCCAGTGGACCCCAGGTCGTTCTGCAGACGACCCAGTAAAGATGGAAGAGGAACAACGACTCCAGTCTGTCCCACCAACATCGGTCTACCCAGGATGGACCCCAGGACGGACGGACCCCAATGGACCTCAGGTCGCTTGTCAAAGACCCATGGGAGGAGGAAGGGAGAAGAAAGAAGAGAGAAAAAAGAAAAGAGAAAAAAGAAGAGAGAAGAAAGAAGAGAGAAGAAAGAAGAGAGAAGAAAGAAGAAGATAAGACAAGCTGAGACACGATGCCTAGTGTCCCTTGCTGGTGTCAGCATCATTGCATGGAGCGTAATTGCAAGACAGGATCGTTTGCCTTAACTGGCCGCCCTTCCTGCAAGCATGTTGCTCTGTTGAGCGATACTTCCTGTGTCGCCCGGACTTGATGTGGCTGTCAGAAGTAGCTCTCTGAAGGAGGCGTGCTGGAGCAACAGGGAGGAAGAAGAGTAGGATGGGATTTCTACTGTTGGCAATTATATGAAGGTCTCGAAACTTGTAGTCCCCATAGCTGTGAAGAACCCCAATATACGTCTCTCATGGTGACTGACGTAGGGCCAATTACAGATCAGCTGGGACAACCGAATTCCACGGTCCTGTGCGCAGTTCAAGTAGTAACGGCTTTCTGGTTGACCAAGGGTTGTTGTGCATTAACGACGGAGAAGCGACGGAGGCAGTTGTGTTGAAGAAATGTGGTACAGGACTATCTACAAGACCAAGCAGTGACGTCGCCCAGCCAGAGACAATGGACGTCTGTCTACATATTTCATTTTTTTAGAGTAGGATGATGAATATTTGTTTAGCTAGGATGTATTCTTTTCGTTAATAAAGTTGTCGTACACAGCTAGCTCGCTTTAGCAGTGTTGCAAAAAACTTTATTTTCGGGGAGAAGGGGAGATGTAACACTGTAAAAGTGTTTGATTTAGTTTATTTAAAATATATATTGAATATGAGTCAGAGACAGGAATTGGGAAAGGCGCCAGGTTGTCGGCCTCAGATCTCACACCTCAAAGCGTTAATGACCTCAAGTGACCTGAGGTCAGATCATGCAAATTTCACCTTGCTTCTACTAATCTCTTAATTGGAGCCTGGTAGCCTTCAAACATGCCGACGTTTAAGGAGTGGCTTGGTAGAGTGCCTCAGGCTATCTACTTGTGGGCGGAGTTAGTTACTACCCAGCAAACACAAATCATCTACACAACGTTCGCCTATCTCTTCCCATAGGTGTGGGAATGATTTGCATTGAGAATGGTGCAGGAGAGCCTTTGAGAAACTTTTACTCAAAAAATCCAAACACAAAGGTTTAATTATAAATTGTTTTTCTACAATTATTTTCTTCCAAATGTAAAACAAATAGTTTTTACATGTTTAAATATAAAATTTATGGTGTTTTTTTGTAAAATTCATTAATAAATTGTGAATGATATATATTGGCTGAGTGAAACCTTTAAAATCCATTTAGTTATAATATGAACAGAAAAAAGTAGTTTTCCAAATTTTCTAAAAATCGTTCTTTTTAACACAATTTGACTCCTTATGCATTCCACTAAACACTAATATCATGTTTAAATATACAATTTATGTATTATTCCCTAAGATAATTTATATAAATTATAAAAGTTGCTGGAAAGTGGTGAGAAAGAATCTGAAAACGTTTTGTTGTCTTATATTGGCGTGTTCTTATTAACTAGAGTGAGTAAGAGTGAGCGAGAGTGGGTAAGAGTGAGTAAGAGTGACTGAAGGTGAGTGAGAGTGCCAGAGAGTGTGTAAGTGTGAGTAAGAGTGAGTATAAGTAAGAGTGACTGAGAGTGAGTAAGAGTGAGTATAAGTAAGAGTGACTGAGAGTGAGTAAGAGTGACAGAGTGAGTAAGAGTGAGAGTAAGGGTGACAGAATGAGTAAGAGTGAGAGTAAAGTGATTGAGAGTAAGGATGAGTATGAGAGTAAGAGTGATTGAGAGTAAGAGTGATTGAGAGTTAGTGAGAGTAAGAGTGATTGAGAGTTAGTGAGAGTAAGAGTGATTGAGAGTAAGAGTGATTGAGAGTAAGAGTGATTGAGAGTAAGAGTGATTGGGAGTAAGAGTGATTGGGAGTAGGAATTAGAGTGAGAGTAGGAGTAAGAATGAGAATAAGAGTGATTGAGAGTAAGAGTGAGTAAGAGTAAGAATGAGAGTAAGAGTGATTGAGAGTAAGAGTGATTGAGAGTAAGAGTGATTGAGAGTAAGAGTGATTGGGAGTAAGAGTGATTGGGAGTAAGAGTAAGAGTGAGAGTAAGAGTAAGAATGAGAATAAGAGTGGTTGAGAGTAAGAGTGATTGGGAGTAAGAGTAAGAATGAGAGTAGGAGTGATTGAGAGTAGGAGTGATTGGGAGTAGGAGTGATTGGGAGTAAGAGTGATTGAGAGTAAGAGTAATTGAGAGTAAGAGTATGAGAGTAAGAGTGAGAGAGTGAGTATGAATGGGTAAGGGTGACTGAGAGTGAGTAAGAGTGACAGAATAAGAATGACAGAGTAAGAGTGATAGAGAGTAAGAGTGACAGAGAGTAAGAGTGACAGAGAGTAAGAGTGACAGAGTAAGAGTGACAGAGAGTAAGAGTGACATAGAGTAAGAGTGACAGAGAGTAAGAGTGACAGAGAGTAAGAGTGACAGAGAGTAAGAGTGACAGAGTAAGAGTGACAGAGAGTAAGAGTGACATAGAGTAAGAGTGACAGAGAGTAAGAGTGACAGAGAGTAAGAGTGACAGAGAGTAAGAGTGACAGAGTAAGAGTAAGTATGAGAGTGAGTAAGGATGACTGAGAGAAAGAGTAATAGTGCGTAGGAGTGATTGAGAGTTAGAGTGAGAGTAAGAGTGATTGAGAGTTAGTGAGAGTAAGAGTGATTGAGAGTAAGAGTGATTGAGAGTAAAAGTGATTGGGAGTAAGAGTGATTGAGAGTAAGAGTGATTGGGAGAAAGAGTGATTGGGAGTAGGAGTAAGAGTGAGAGTAAGAGTAAGAATGAGAATAAGAGTGATTGAGAGTAAGAGTGATTGGGAGTAAGAGTAAGAGTAAGAATGAGAGTAGGAGTGATTGAGAGTAGGAGTGATTGGGAGTAGGAGTGATTGGGAGTAAGAGTGATTGAGAGTAAGAGTAATTGAGAGTAAGAGTATGAGAGTAAGAGTGAGAGAGTGAGTATGAATGGGTAAGGGTGACTGAGAGTGAGTAAGAATGACAGAGTAAGAGTGACAGAGAGTAAGAGTGACAGAGAGTAAGAGTGACAGAGAGTAAGAGTGACAGAGTAAGAGTGAGTATGAGAGTGAGTAAGGATGACTGAGAGTAAGAGTGAGTAATAGTGCGTAAGAGTGATTGAGAGTAAGAGTGAGTAATAGTGTGTAAGAGTGATTGAGAGTAAGAGTGAGTAATAGTGCGTAAGAGTGATTGAGAGTGAGAGTGATTATGTGAGAGTTAAGAGTGTGAGGTGTGAGAGGGTAGCAGGCCAGGGAGGCAGGATGTGTGGTCACAGGCGAGGCCTAGGCCTCGTGATCTCTAATGTTGGTTTTTATATATATGTTGGATTTTTTGTCCTGTTTCAAATTATAATTATTTAGCAGGAATGTAATAAGATATTGCACAGTATTAATGTGACAATAATATATGCATTATTTCCTTGATAATCAAACTTGTTGTTCAAAGATAATATACAATCTTTGAAGGAAACATTTTGAGAGCGCGAGCTGGCAACACTGTTCTGGTGGTGAGAGAGACATGGTTAGTTGTGCTCAGACCTTCAGTGGTGAAGGGTGTGTCCCAGCTGGCCGCCACCAGCCGCCACCCGCCGCCACCCGCCACCCACCACCAGCCGCCACCCGCCACCACCCACCTCCCACCACCAGCCGCCACCTGCCACCACCCACTACCAGCCGCCACCCGCCACCACCCACCACCAGCCACCACCCGCCACCAGCCACCGCCACCCACCACCGCCACTCACCACCCGCCGCCACCACCCACCACCAGCCGCCACCCGCCACCAGCCACCGCCACCCACCACCGCCACCCGCCGCCACCACCCACCACCACCAGCTGCCGCCGCCACCACCCACCACCACCGCCGCCACCACCCATCACCGCCGCCGCCACCACCACCCACCACCACCGCCGCCACCACCCATCACCGCCGCCGCCGCCACCACCCACCACAGCCGCCGCCGACACCACCGCCACCACCCACCACAGCCGCCACCACCACCCACCACCACCACCACCACCCACCACCGCCGCCACCACCAGCCGCCACAAGCCGCCACCGCCCGCCACCGCCCGCCACCAGCCGCCATCACCACCACCACCACCACCAGCCGCCATCACTGCCACCAGCCGCCACCAGCTGCCACCACCACCAGCCGCCATCACCGCCACCAGCTGCCACCACCACCAGCCGCCATCAACGCCACCAGCTGCCACCACCACCAGCCGCCACCACCAGCCGCCACCACCGCCACCACCACCTGCCACCAGCCGCCACCACCGCCCGCTATCAGCCGTCACCGCCCGTTGCCACAGTCGCCACCGCAAGCCGCCACCGCCAGCTGCCACCAGCCCCCCCCCACCGCCGATCGTCACCACCCATCACAGCCGCCGCCGCCCGCCACCGCCCGCCACCGCCCGCCACCACCCACCACAGCCGACACCACCCACCACCCGCCGCCACCACCCACCATCACCAGCCGCCGCCGCCACCCACCACCCGCCGCCACCACCCACCACCACCAGCCGCCGCCGCCACCACCACCCACCACCACTGCCGCCACCACCCACCACCACCAGCCGCCGCCGCCACCACCAGCACCCACCACCACCGCCGCCACCACCACCCACCACCAGCCGCCACCACTCATCACAGACGCCGCCACCCGCCACCGCCCGCCACCACCGCCAGACACAGCCGCCAGTGTCCGCCACCGCCGCCACTGTCCGCCACCGCCGCTACTGTCCGCCACCGCCGCCACTGTCCGCCACCGCCACCACTGTCTGCCACCGCCACCACTGTCCGCCCGCCGCCACCACTGTCCGCCCGTCGCCACCACTGTCCGCCCGCCGCCACCACTGTCCGCCCGCCACCACCACTGTCCGCCCGCCGCCTCCACTGTCCGCCCGCCGCCTCCACTGTCTGCCCGCCGCCTCCACTGTCCACCCGCCGCCACCACTGTCCGCCCGCCGCCGCCACTGTCCGCCCGCCGCCTCCACTGTCCGCCCGCCGCCTCCACTGTCTGCCCGCCGCCTCCACTGTCCACCCGCCGCCACCACTGTCCGCCCGCCGCCGCCACTGTTCGCCCGCCGCCGCCACTGTCCGCCCGCCGCCGTCACTGTCCGCCCGCCGCTGCCACTGTCCGCCCGCCGCCGCCACTGTCCGCCCGCCGCCATTGTCCACCACCGCCGCCAAAGCCGCCACGGTCCGCCCGCCGCCACTATCCGCCACTGTCCGCCCGCCGCCACTGTCCGCCCGCCGCCACTGTCCGCCCGCCGCCACTATCCGCCACCGCCGCCACTGTCCTCCCGCCGCCACTGTCCGCCCGCCGCCACTGTCCGCCCGCCGCCGCCCTGTCCGCCCGCCGCCACTGTCCGCCCGCCGCCACTATCCGCCACCGCCGCCACTGTCCGCCCGACGCCACTGTCCGCCCGCCGCCACTATCCGCCACCGCCGCCACTGTCCGCCCGCCGCCACTATCCGCCACCGCCACCACTGTCCGCCCACCGCCACCACTGTCCGCCCGCCGCCACCACTGTCCGCCCGCCGCCACTGTCCGCCCGCCGCCGCCCTGTCCGCCCGCCGCCACTGTCCGCCCACCGCCACTATCCGCCACCGCCGCCACTGTCCGCCCGACGCCACTGTCCGCCCGCCGCCACTATCCGCCACCGCCGCCACTGTCCGCCCGCCGCCACTATCCGCCACCGCCACCACTGTCCGCCCACCGCCACCACTGTCCGCCCGCCGCCACCACTGTCCGCCCGCCGCCACCACTGTCCGCCCGCCGCCACCACTGTCCGCCCGCCGCCTCCACTGTCCGCCCGCCGCCACCACTGTCCGCCCGCCGCCACCACTGTCCGCCCGCCGCCGCCACTGTTCGCCCGCCGCCGCCACTGTCCGCCCGCCGCCGCCACTGTCCGTCCGCCGCCGCCACTGTCTGCCCGCCGCCACTGTCCACCACCGCCGCCAAAGCCGCCACGGTCCGCCCGCCGCCACTATCCGCCACATCCGCCACTATCCGCCACCGCCGCCACTGTCCACCCGCCGCCACTGTCCGCCCGCCGCCACTATCCGCCACCGGCGCCACTGTCCGCACTGTCATTATAATTGTTAGTAAATAATAAAAGAAATATAAATTATTAGATTTTTTTTACCCTTAAATTGGTTTTAATATTTAAATTGAAAATAATAATATAATATAAAATATAATAAAAATAATATAATATAAAATATAATTTAATTTCAAGAAATTTAACTTTAAACACAAAGATGTGAAAAGGGTTCAGATTATTGGCTCAAACCTTTCATAAGAGATTCATATTGGTATATGAATGGATTATGAATGACTCATGTTAGGAGTGTAAAGTTGCCACAACATCTCAAATTAGTGTTAGATACATATGTCTTGGTTATAAGTTTTGGAAACCTATTTAAGTCCACACACAATATCGTATCTGATACGATAAAACAAACGTTTCCAATACTTTCAAATACTTTCCAGATATGTTGTGGCAACCTAAAATTGTTTGCTGGGTAGGCTCCCCAATATATACTCGGAGAACTATCGATTCGAGAGGATTAGCATTAAAGAACAGCAGACGAGCGGAGCAGAGCAGAGGCCAGCCGTCGAGATAGGCCGTCACCAGACGGGGGGTGACGCTGCCTGAAAATTGCAGACTCCCCCCCCCCCTCTCTATTCAACTTAGACTCAGTCCTCGGTGAGTGAACATTTAGGTGACTTGGTCGTGTTTTACAAGTGTTGTGTGATGATCAGGGGCAGTCAGTTGTAGTGTTCTCAGATTCTTGGAGGATGACTCACTTTGAATATTAATCTTTAACATTTTAATTGGATTGCTTAAGTTATGATAGTTATCATGAAAAATATAATTGTTGAATTTATTATTTAAATGGACTTTATTTTGTTCCCTAGAGATTTTGAGTTGAGGTGAGAAAGCCTCTGTGGTTACTGGTTTCATTTTTTAGAATGAGTACATGATAAAGATGGGACCATACTAATAATGACCTCTTGATAACATCTTTGGTGAATATTGTGATACAGACAAGTTCCATTCCTTGTCTTGTATGTAATGATCATGAATGGATGGTGGCAGCATTTCGTCTTCTACTATCTACTCTTCTACTTCTACTATCTACTCTTCTTCTTCTACCTATCTACACCTCTCCCTCCACCCCTCTCTAAACTCTCACTTTCAACTAATGACCGTCCTCCCACTTCTCTGCCTCTCACCCCAAACCCTCACTATTTACTTCACTATTCATTTCTTTCCTTTCGTTTTCTCTTATACGTTTGTGGCATATGATTCTGTATTCTAGAGTTCTCTCCAGAGTTTCGGGTAGCTGATCAAGTTACGGCGCCTTGTAGTCTTAGCACCTAGGTAGTCAAATTCCTAGGTTACAAGGTGTTGAACGAGAGAGGCTGCCTTAGGAACTCTGGAGGTGCTCTAGAATAGTTAGCTAACTGGGGACGGGATAACGGACTAGAGAGAGCTGTTTCCCCTGGCCTCGTTAGTTAACAAGGGGGTGGAATAATGGACAGGATAGAGCTATTTCCCCCACTCCCCGTTACACCCTCACTATGCTCTCGTTGCCCTTGGGAGATGGTGATCTTTGGAAGTGAAATACTCCAAAGTTACCATCTCTTCTAAGGGTCTGAGCTGTGGTGCAGTCGGCTAAAAGCGTACCAGTTATGCCAGTTGCTGTAAGGCTTCTGTGCTGGCTAGGGTTCGAATCTCCTGGTGGGAAAGTGTTCTAAGGTTGTATAATCTCTTTTCCGTGTTTAGGCAAGTTATGCATTAAGCATAGACACAGAGTTCTCCCATATTAACAGGAATTTGATGAAAGAACGTGAGTAGCCCCTCACTATGCTCTAGTTGCCCTTGGGAGATGGTGATCTTTGGAGGTGAAATACTCCGAAGTTACAATCTGTTTTAAGGGTCTGAGCTGTGGTGCAGTGTGTTAAAGGCATACCAGTTATTGTAAGGCTTCTGTGCTGGCTAGGGTTCGAATCTCCTGGTGGGAAAGTGTTCTAAAGTTGTATAATCTCTCTTGCGTGTTTAGGCAAATTGTTCATTAAGCATAGACACAGAGTTCTCCCATATTAACAGGAATTTGATGAAAGAACGTGAGTAGCCCCTCACTATGCTCTAGTTGCCCTTGGGAGATGGTGATCTTTGGAGGTGAAATACTCTGAAGTTACCATCTCTTTTAAGGGTCTGAGCTGTGGTGCAGTGGGTTAAAGGCATACCAGTTATGCCATTTGCTGTAAGGCTTCTCTGCTGGCTAGAGTTCGAATCTCCTGGTGGGAAAGTGTTCTAAGGTTGTATAATCTCTCCTGCGTGTTTAGGCACGTAGTGCATGAAGCATAGACACAGAGTTCTCCCATATTAACAGGAACTTGATGAGAGAACGTGAGTAGCCCCTCAATATGCTCTAGTTGCCCTTGGGAGATAGTGATCTTTGGAGGTGAAATACTCCGAAGTTACCATCTCTTTTAAGGGTCTATGCTGTGGTGCAGTGAGTTAAAGGCATACCAGTTATGCCAGTTGCTGTAAGGCTTCTGTGCTGGCTAGAGTTCGAATCTCCTGGTGGGAAAGTGTTCTAAGGTTGTATAATCTCTCATGCGTGTTTAGGCAAGTTGTGCATTAAGCATAGACACAGAGTTCTCCCATATTAACAGGAATTTGATGAGAAAACGAGAGTAGCCCCTCACTATGCTCTAGTTGCCCTTGGGAGATGGTGATCTTTGGAGGTGAAATACTCCGAAGTTACCATCTCTCTAAAGAGTCTGAACTGTGGTGCAGTGGGCTAAAAGCGTACCAGTTATGCCAGTTGCTGTAAGGCTTCTGTGCTGGCTAGGGTTCGAATCTCCTGGTGGGAAAGTGTTCTAAGGTTGTATAATCTCTTTTGCGTGTTTAGGCAAGTTGTGCATTAAGCATAGACACACAGTTCTCCCAAATTAACAGGAATTTGATGAAAGAACGTGAGTAGCCCCTCACTATGCTCTAGTTGCCCTTAGGAGATGGCGATCTTTGGAGGTGAAATACTCCGAAGTTACCACCTCTTTTACGGTCTGAGCTGTGGTGCAGTGGGTTAAAGGCATACCAGTTATGCCATTTGCTGTAAGGCTTCTGTGCTGGCTAGGGTTCGAATCTCCTGGTGGGAAAGTGTTCTAAGGTTGTAAAGTCTCTATTGCATGTTTATGCAAGTTGTGCAATAAGCATAGACACAGAGTTCTCCCATATTAACAGGAATTTGATGAAAGAACGTGAGTAGCCCCTCACTATGCTCTAGTTGCCCTTAGGAGATGGTGATCTTTGGAGGTGAAATACTCCGAAGTTACCACCTCTTTTTGGGTCTGAGCAGTGGTGCAGTGGGTTAAAGGCGTACCAGTTATGCCATTTGCTGTAAGGCTTCTGTGCTGGCTAGGGTTCGAATCTCCTGGTGGGAAAGTGTTCTAAGGTTGTAAAATCTCTCTTGCGTGTTTAGGCAAGTTGTGTATTAAGCATAGACACAGAGTTCTCCCATATTAACAGGTATTTGATAAAAGAACGTGAGTAGCCCCTCACTATGCTCTAGTTGCCCTTGGGACATGGTGATCTTTGGAGGTGAAATGCTCTGAAGTTACCATCTCTTTTAAGGGTCTGAGCTGTGGTGCAGTTCGTTAAAGGCGTACCAGTTATGCCAGTTGCTGTAAGGCTTCTGTGCTGGTTAGAGTTCGAATCTCCTGGTGGGAAAGTGTTCTATGATTGTATAATCTCTCCAGCGTGTTTAGGCAAGTTGTGCATTAACCATAGACACACAGTTCTCCCATATTAACAGGAATTTGATGAAAGAACGTGAGTAGCCCCTCACTATGCTCTAGTTGCCCTTAGGAGATGGTGATCTTTGGAGGTGAAATACTCCGAAGTTACCACCTCTTGTAAGGGTCTGAGCTGTGGTGCAGTGGGTTAAAGGCGTACCAGTTATGCCATTTGCTATAAGGCTTCTGTGCTGGCTAGGCTTCGAATCTCCTGGTGGGAAAGTGTTCTAAGGTTGTATAATCTCTTCTGCGTGTTTAGGCACATTGTGCATGAAGCATAGACACAGAGTTCTCCCATATTAACAGGAATTTGATGAAAGAACGTGAGTAGCCCCTCACTATGCTCTAGTTGCTCTTGGGAGATGGTGATCTTTGGAGGTGAAATACTCCGAAGTTACCATCTCTTTTATGGGTCTGAGCTGTGGTGCAATGGTTTAAAGGCGTACCAGTTATGCCAGTTGCTGTAAGGCTTCTGTGCTGGCTAGGGTTCGAATCTCCTGGTGGGAAAGTGTTCTAATGTTGTATAATCTCTCTTGCGTGTTTAGGCAAGTTGTGCATTAAGCATAGACACAGAGTTCTCCCATATTAACAGGAATTTGATGAAAGAATGTGAGTAGCCCCTCACTATGCTCTAGTTGCCCTTTTGAGATGGTGATCTTTGGAGGTGAAATACTCCGAAGTTACCATCTCTTTTAAGGGTCTGAGCTCTGGTGCAGTGGGTTAAAGGCGTACCAGTTATGCCAGTTGCTGTAAGGCTTCTGTGCTGTCTAGGGTTCGAATCTCCTGGTGGGAAAGTGTTCTAAGGTTTTATAATCTCTCTTGCATGTTAAGGCAAGTTGTGCATTAAGCATAGACACAGAGTTCTCCTATATTAACAGGAATTTGATGAAAGAACGTGAGTAGCCCTCTCACTATGCTCTAGATGCACTTGGGAGATGGTGATCTTTTGAGGTGAAATACTCCGAAGTTACCATCTCTTTTAAGGGTCTGAGCTGTGGTGCAGTGGGTTAAAGGCGTACCAGTTATGCCAGTTGCTGTAAGGCTTCTGTGCTGGCGAGGCTATTATCGATTGTGGGTTGGTGGTGTTGTTGTCGTCGTGTTCCTCCTTTAAGGACAACCCAACACACAACTCGGTAGAGTGCTTACACCTCACTAGGAGATCACCCTTGGCGCTTCTGGCTCTTGGAGAGGGGCTCAACGTTACACGTTTAGGGGATGCAGCTCAAACACTTAGCCTCGTTGTCACGTGCACTCACCCTCTCGAGCCGCTGTGACTCCCCACTTTCTCCTTAGGTGATATGATCTCAATCTTCCTTTTGACTTATTAGTATTACCTTCTACCCTGTCCACAGCAGTGGTTCTTGGTTCTTTCTCTCTCTCTCTCCTTCTTTACTACCTCCTGGGAAGCCTCACTAGGACAAGGGCAAACACCAGCAAATTGGGATACATTTACTGGACAAAGCACATACACGATACATACACACATATAATAATAATGAATCCTATACTCTATATTATTACAATCAGGTTGCTCTCCAACATCATCAGAACTCTATTATCAGTTTACCAAGTGGTATCCTATCATCTGATACCATCAACCTCCTCAAGTAGATCAAGTATACATTCACTGTTGTACTATCAACAAGATATATATATATATATATATATATATATATATATATATATATATATATATATATATATATATATATATGCAAACAAGCCTGAATGGTCCCCAGGACTATATACAACTGAAAACTCACACCCCAGAAGTGACTCGAACCCTATACTTCCAGGAGCAACGCAACTGGTATGTACAGGGACGCCTTAATCCGCTTGACCATCACGACCGGACATAAGGAAGTGATAGCCGAGGCTATTTGAACCACTTCCCCGCTGGCACTCGGATGGTAATCTTGGGCATAACATTTTATCAAATCACCTCATTCTTTGGGGCACACGTGAGGAACACAAATGCAAACAAGAATTGTTTGCATTTGTGAATTGTGAATTTGTGAATTGAGTGCCGGCGGGGAAGTGGTTCAAGTAGCCTCGGCTATCACTTCCTTATGTCCGGTCGTGATGGTCAAGCGGATTAAGGCGTCCCTGTACATACCAGTTGCGTTGCTCCTGGGAGTATGGGTTTGTGTCACTTCTGGGGTGTGAGTTTTCAGTTATATATATATATATATATATATATATATATATATATATATATATATATATATATATATATATATATATATATATATATATATATATATATATATATATATATATATATATATATATATATATATATATATATGTGTATATATATATATATATATATATATATATATATATATATATATATATATATATATATATATATATATACATATAATGTATATATATATACATTTATATATATATATATATATATATATATATATATATATATATATATATATATATAAATGTGTACACTGAAAATCAGCATGTGAATGCAATAACATATATCAGCATAAATGTTCCTTGATACACCGCAATGATCAATCGATCACTCTATCAGTCCTAGAACACATACATCTGTAGGTAATCCAGCCTACGATTGTAACTCTAAACTTCAGTATAAAACACTCCTTGACATAAGAATGCCAACAATCACTCACCTCTCACTGCGTCTTGCACGCTAATGACAACCACACACTATCAACTCCCTACAAGTAATCCACCAGAACTTCCCTTCCACCTCTGGAAGTTCACTACCCTGATCTTCAGGTTCTTCTGGGCTTAACTACCAGGATCCTCTGCAGCTCCTCCAGGCTGCTACCATGAAGTTCCCTCGAGCAACTATGGTGCTTCACCACCTCTACAGAAGCACGTGACACCCCTCTTTACTACTTCCCCACACAGCTCGAGGTCCTCGCCTCCACTACCTTGGAGTCTCATCAATTACTTCATCTGTGCTGGCTTCGAAGTTCTCAACAACTTCTTCCCCAAAGACAAACCTGCAACCTATCGACACTCCAATAAAATGTTTCCCCTTTAACACGTAAACAAAAATAATCACACAATATGTTTGCCTCAAACCTCTATCTGTCCTCTACATACAGTGAGAGTGGACTCCCCCGTTTTGGGCGGGTCCATACTCCACCTCGCCCGGCGGCAGTCCTCACTCGCTGGGAGGGTCTTCCACCGTCAGGAGCCGAGCTCCCTCAGTTACCTGCCAGCGCTCAGAGGGGATGGACGTCGCTCCGTGTTCCTCCCTCTCCACTCTCTTATTTTAGGCTTTCTGCCTTACCAAAACATGTCTAACTTATCAATAAACATTGCTACTGTCGCTGGGCACACGACCAACTACAAGCAATCACTATGAACTGGCTTATATCGTGCTTACCACAGATTGTCTAGTCGAGGGCGCTCCTCCCTCTGACGAAGCTTGGTCAGGGCGCTTCCACGGCCCACAATAATGCCTCTGGGCGATTTAATACTCTCCTCTTCGACCAGGACTTGAGACCACAACGTTCCCAGCTCAGTTCCACAGCTGGCACGTCTACACACTTCTCTTCTCTTGGAGATATATCACTAGGGGTTCCCTTCTGAAGGGAGCTCGAACGGAGCACGGCTTTCCCCTGCGATGTCTGGCACTCAAGTGAGGTCAAAGCCCTCCCGAAGCGAGCCTCACGCCTCCAGCAAAATGTCCACATCTCCTAACCAGTCATTTATCTGTTTTCTTCTACACTGCCCATAATCTTAAATTGTTCATCATATCCAACCAGCTATTTTACATATGTGTTATCACCTCTATATTTCTTAGACCTTCTGGTTAGGTCAGGCTTGATAGAATAATTCTCAAAGGGGAGACTCGTTTTTCAGCTACCTGGGATCATAACACTCCCTCCCCCTTGTTTTTGAGAATTATTCTAGTGGCTAGGCTCGAGATAACGCATCAGCCACTACATTGTCTCGCCCTCTTATGTGCGTTATCATCAGGTCATACTCTTGGAGCGATAAAAACCATCTGGTTAATCTCTGGTTTGCATGCTTCATTTTCCTCAGGAAAACTAGGGGATTATGGTCCATTTACACCGTCACAGGGTGTCCTCCCCCACTCACATACACTTCAAAATGTTTCAATGCCATCACCAGGGCCAAAGTCTCTTTCTCGACAGTACTGTACGACCTCTGGTGCTTAACGAACTTCTTCGAGAAGAAGGACACGGGGCGGTAAATTCCATCATTCTGCTGCGTCAGTACAGCTCCAGCCCCTATATCACTAGCATCTACAAATAACGTAAACGGCGCTTCAAAATCTGGCGACACTAGTACAGGCACCTCGATCAACAGTCTTTTGGTCTTTTCAAACGCTTCTTGTGCTGTTCCATTCCACTCCCACTTCTTGCTCTTTGATAGCAAACTCGTCATAGGAGCGGCTATGGTGGAGAAATTTTCATAGAACTTCCGGTAATACCCAATCATACCGAGGTATCTCAACAATACTTTCTTACTCCTGGGCACCGGGAAGTTGTCAATGGCCTCCACCTTTGTTCTTACCGGAGCAACCTCACCTTGCCCTACAATATATCCAAGGTACTCCAGGCGGGCTCTCCCGAACTCGCTTTTCGCTAAGATGATCGTCATCTTGGCCTTCCCCAACCGATCGAACAAATCTAAAAGTCGATCCACGTGATCCTTCCAGGCATCAGCGAGCACCACAATATCATCGATGTACACTGCACATCCAGTCGCGCCTTGTAATACCTGATTCATTACTCGTTGGAAACAACTACCACTATTCTTCATTCCGAACGACACCACTTAATATTGGTACAAGCCGTCGGGTGTCACGAACGCTGCGATCCTCTTGGCCTCCTCGGACAGGGGAATCTGGTAGTATCCCTTCAACAGGTCTATCTTCGAGACATACCGTGCACTCCCAATCCGATCTATGCAATCGTCAATGAGCGGTATCGGAAACGAGTCAGTGACCGTGACTGCATTCACTTTCCTATAATCGGTGCAGAACCGGTACGTGCCGTCACTCTTCTTCACGAGGAGGCACGGCGAACTCCAGTCACTGTCGCTAACCTCTGCCAAGTCGTTATCTAGCAGATACTTCACTTCTGCTCTCATTGCCACTGCTTTATCCGGGTTAACTCTGTAAGGGTGCTGCTTGATGGGGTCAGCACTCTCTACATTCACTTCGTGCACCGTTCCGCGGTGTCTTCTAGGCACGTCCGTGAATAACGACTTATTCCTCCGTAGGATCTCCACTAGCTCTTGGCGTTGGTCATCCTCCAAATGACCCAGACGCTCATCTATCTTGGCCAGGCTTTCCGTATTTGATATCTTCGCGCCATCGGCCCTCTCTAACTTACAGTTCTCCTCTTCTATCCCTTTGCCGTCTCCTACACACAGCACAGTCGCCTGCAATGGAGTTTCCATCTGTTCTTCATCGCCTAGAGGCTTATCTCTGTCATAGTACCTCTTTATCATGTTCACATGGCAAACCTGTGACTTCCTCGGACGATCTGGCATGTGGATTACATAATTCACATCCCCTAACGCCTTCTGGATGGTATATGGTCCACAAAATCTCGACTCGTATATACTTCCTTTTACCGGTAGTAGGACTAACACCTGATCTCCTTCTTGAAATTTCCTGCCCTTCGCCTTCCTGTCGTGGTACCTTACCATCTCTGCCTGGGATGTCCTCAAATTTTCCTTGGCCAAATCTCTGGCCCTAGAGAGTCGCTCTCTAAAAGTCTTCACATATTGTCCCACGTCCACCTTAGGCCTATCCACGGTGAGCTGCTCCTTCAGCGCGCCCACTGGGCTCCTCACGGAGTGTCCGTACACCAGTTGAAATGGGGTGAATCCGAGTGATTCTACTACCGCATCCCTGATGGCGAACAACACGGATGGTAATGCCTCGTCCCAACTACTCCCTTCCTCTGCACAGTATATCCTCAACAAGCTCTTCAGCGTCCCATGGAAACGCTCCAACGCTCCCTGCGACTGGGGGTGATACGGTGACGAGCGCACTTGCTCTACCCTCCATCCTTTCACAGTTTCCCTAAACAACTTCGACTGGAAGACACTCCCCTGGTCCGTCTGGATAACCTTGGGCATTCCTACCCACGCAATGTAGTTCTGTAGTCTATCCAGAACGGCTCTCGACGTCACTCTTCTCAGGGGGATTGCTTCGGGGAAACGGGTGGCCGTGCACATTATGGTCAGTAAGTACTCGTGGCCTTTTCTGGTCCTTGGCAACGGACCTACACAGTCTATCAAGACTCTCTCAAAAGGCTCGCCAAATGCCGGTATGGGCTTTACGGGTGCCTTTGGTATAGCCGGAGCCGGCTTACCTGCACGTTGGCACGCCAAACATGTCCTATAATATTTCTTTACCTCCTTCCACACGTTCGGCCAGTAGAAGTGCTCCTGCACCTTATTTAAGGTCTTCTTCACCCCTAAATGCCCTGCCATATCTACGGAGTGGGCTAGTTCTAACACGGCCGCCCTAAACTCCTTCGGCACTAACACTTGGTGCTTTTCCAACCATACCTTATCTGCGCCGGCTTTGTCCGGTCGCCACTTCCTCATTAGTACGCCATCGTCCAAGTAGTAATACACGGGGGACTCCGGACATGAGTTTTCCCCTTTTGCCTCCCTGATTAGATCTATAAACTCCTCTTTCTGAACCCTAATCAGGTCCGCTCAGTTCACGCAAAACCATTCAGGTAGGGTCATCTTCATTTCCTGTCTCCTCGAATCCTCATTCTTCTGAGCTGGATCTTCATCGAACAGCCCAGACATGTCCATGTTGACCTCCTCCTTTGGTGGAGTCGACACTGCCATATCATCTCCAATGTCTTCCTCGGCGGCTACGTCCGACTCTGTCACTACACAGGCCGGGTATACGATGACTTGACTGTCCTCTGCCTCATCTTCAAGGATGCTGGCTAGATCTATCTTGTCCGGCGTTCCACTTGTACCGCGTTCCTTCTGGTTCACCTCCGGCACAGCTTTCACTATCAGCTCTGGCAACACCTTGGACCCACACAAGTCGTTCCCCAGGATCACTTGGACTCCTGAAACAGGTAAGTTGGGGCACACTCCCAACATCACCTCCGCCGACAAATAATCTGACTTCAACTTGACAGCACACACGGGCATGTCACTCTTAGACAACAACCCATGAACCTTTATCCTCCTACTGCCAGCTAACAGTCGATCATTTCTTATTAGGCCTCTCAGAATCAAGCTCTGATTGGCTCCAGCATCACTGAGGATACTAACCTCCACCTCGGGTTGACCTTCTATGCCGACCCAACCTTTACTAATGAACGGCCTATACCGCTCGTTCATCAAATCTACCTTCTGTGGTTTGTCTTGTTGTACATCAACGTACTTCTTCCTGGGATGCCATGTGGTCAGGGTCACGACTCTCTTGCCCTGCCGACAATCTCGCATCATGTGACCCGATCTGTTGCGCTTGTAGCATCTCATTTGGGAGAAATCTCTCCTATACGCCCCCGAGTGGCTCTGACTCTGCCCACTCGTATTGGAGTTCCTCGGGCCAGATGTACTACTCATACTCAGTGGAGCTTCATTGGACTCTTGTCTCCTCTGCACATTTTTATTTTCCTGCTTACCTCCAGCAGGCGGACTCGGCAACTTTCCTTCCTGGGGCTTAAAACTAGCTGGTCTGCTTGTCTGCCCCCCAAAACTTCTTCCTCCCCAGACTCCACTGGGTCTGCTATTGCTGCGTCTCGCCTCGCTTCTTACTCTGTTCTCCCTTAAGCTCTTGTACGCTTCAGTAATCATATCCGCCCTATCTGCGGCATCTTTCACCTCCTTTATCCCTGCTTCTTGGATCTTGAACTTTGTTTCGGGATGCATCATCTCCAAGAACTTCTCCATGAACATCAGTTGCTTCAGGTCAGCGTAAGATCCAACTCCAGCAGCCTCAATCCACTTCTGGAATCGTCTTTCCAGATCTCTTGCTGTCTCAGCAAACGTACACGCTCCAACTTTGATCATCTCTCTGAAGCGCTTCCTATAAGCTTCTGGGGTTAGCTGAAACGAGCGCAAGCTGCTCTTTACCGTGGCATAATCCTGGCACTCTTCCAGTGACAATTGGGTGTATGCCTCCCTGGCTGCACCGGTCAGTCTTAACTGGACCAGCTGGGCCCATTCCTCCTGTGGCCACTCCTTGATGCTGGCTATTTTTTCAAAGTGCTCGAAAAAGCTCTGCTTCTTCGGGAACAAACAAGGGAATGTCCTTCTCCATAACCCTAACATCTGGTGGGTGTGATACCTGGGTGGTGCTCTCTGGCAACCCATGTTCAATCCTTTGCTCTGCCAAGGTTCTGTTCGCTTCTATCTGCATTTGTTTTGTTCTCTCTTTTTCTTTTTCGACCTGGGCCTTTTCTTTTTCTTGTTCCAACTCCAGTTCCCTTATTCTGGTTTTCTCTTTTTCTTTCTCCACCTCTAGTTTTGCTTTCTCTTTTTCTTTCTCCTGTTCCAACTCCAGTTCTCTTACTCTGGTTTTCTCTTTTTCTACTTCCAGTCTGGTTTTCTCTTTTTCTACTTCCAGTCTGGTTTTCTCTTTTTCTACTTCCAGCCTGGTTTTCTCTTTTTCCTTCTTGGCTTCATTTTTCATCTGGAGTTCTAATTTCATCTTTTCCAGCTGGAACTTTCTCTCCTCACGCTGCATCTGGAGCTCTAACTGGAATCTCTCCAAGCTCCTATTTCGGCTACTCCTGCTACTGCGGCTACTCTTACTGCTCCTACTCGATCCCTGGGATCTCACTTCATCCTGCCCAACATCCTACTTTCCACTTTCAGCTCCTTTTTGGGCTCCTTGCTCTGTCGCTTCACTTCTGGCTCTCAACTGCCTCAGGATCTCATCCTTCATCCCAGCTACTTTAGATGCTTTCAACCTGATGCCACATTTTTCTGCTATTTGTTTCAATTGATCCCTCGTGCAACCTTCCAAGTCCTCAGGCTTGCCAGACTCCACAAACGCTTGCACCTTATCCATCTTTGTCCTGTGAGTCTTCCCAAGAGAGAGAGTATACACCTGCGGTCACACAGTTTATTTCAGCAAGGGTGTACAAATCCACTCTTGGACAGGGTGTGGGTGTGTCAGTTCACTCTCCCGGACACAGGCCCCCAATTTATTATAGATTGTGGGTTGGTGGTGTTGTTGTCGTCGTGTTCCTCCTTTACGGACAACCCAACACACAACTCGGTAGAGTGCTTACACCTCACTAGGAGATCACCCTTGGCGCTTCTGGCTCTTGGAGAGGGGCTCAACGTCACACGTTTAGGGGATGCGGCTCAAACACTTAGCCTCGTTGTCACGTGCACACACCCACTCGAGCCGCT
Source organism: Procambarus clarkii (assembly GCF_040958095.1). NCBI lineage: Eukaryota > Metazoa > Arthropoda > Malacostraca > Decapoda > Cambaridae > Procambarus > Procambarus clarkii. The sequence goes on along the minus strand of NC_091221.1, from coordinate 23,270,562 downwards.
GTGACTCCCCACTCTCTCCTTAGGTGATATGATCTCCTCAATCCCCCTTTTGACTTATTAGTATTACCTTCTACCCTGTCCACAGCAGTGGTTCTTGGTTCTTTCTCTCTCTCTCTCTCCTTCTTTACTACCTCCTGGGAAGCCTCACTAGGACAAGGGCAAACACCAGAAAATTAGGATACATTTACTGGACAAAGCACATACACGATACATACACACATACAATAATAATGAATCCTATACTCTATAATATTACAATCAGGTTGCTCTCCAACACCATCAGAACTCTATTATCAGTTTACCAAGTGGTATCCTATCTTCTGATTCACCATCTGATACAATCAACCTCCTCAAGTAGATCAAGTATACATACACTGTTGCACTATCAACAAGAGAAATATATATATATATATATATATATATATATATGTATATATATATATATATATATATATATATATATATATATATATATATATATATATATATATATATATATATATATATATATATATATATATATAAATGTGTACAATGAAAATCAGCATGTGAATGCAATAACATATATCAGCATAAATGTTCCTTGATACACCGCAATGATCAATCGATCACCCCATCAGTCCTAGAACACATACATCTGTAGGTAATCCAGCCTACGACTGTAACTCTAAACTTCAGTATAAAACACTCCTTGACATAAGAATGCCAACAATCACTCACCTCTCACTGCGTCATGCACGCTAATGACAACCACACACTATCAACTCCCTACAAGTAATCCACCAGAACTTCCCTTCCACCTCTGGAAGTTCACTACCCTGATCTTCAGGTTCTTCTGGGCTTAACTACCAGGATCCTCTGCAGCTCCTCCAGGCTGCTACCATGAAGTTTCCTTGAGCAACTACGGTGCTTCACCCTTCTGCTAGGGTCCTCCACAGCTCTCCTGGCTGCTACACCATGATGTTCCCACGAGCAACTATGGTGCTTCACCACCTCTACAGAAGCACGTGACACTCTTCTTCACTGCTTCCCCACACAGCTCGAGGTCCTCTGCTCCACTACCTTGGAGTCTCATCAACTACTTCATCTGTGCTGGCTTCGAAGTTCTCAACAACTTCTTCCCCAAAGACAAACCTGCAACCCATCGACACTCCAATAAAATGTTTCCCCTTTAACACATAAACAAAAATAATCACACAATATGTTTGCCTCAAACCTCTATCTGTCCTCTACATACAGTGAGAGTGGACTCCCCCGTTTTGGGCGGGTCCATACTCCACCTCGCCTGGCGGCGGTCCTCACTCGCTGGTGGGAGGGTCTTCCACCGTCAGGAGCCGAGCTCCCTCAGTTACCTGCCAGCGCTCAGAGGGGATGGACGTCGCTCCGTGTTCCTCCCTCTCCACTCTCTTATTTTAGGCTTTCTGCCTCACCAAAACATGTCTAACTCATCAATAAACATTGCTACTGTCGCTGGGCACACGACCACCTACAAGCAATCACTATGAACTGGCTTATATCGTGCTTACCACAGATTGTCTAGTCGAGGGCGCTCCTCCCTCTGACGAAGCTTGGTCAGGGCGCTTCCACGGCCCACAATAATGCCTCTGGGCGGTTTAATACTCTCCTCTTCGACCAGGACTTGAGACCACAACGTTCCCAGCTCAGTTCCACAGCTGGCACGTCTACACACTTCTCTTCTCTTGGAGATATATCACTAGGGGTTCCCTTCTGACGGGAGCTCGAACGGAGCACGGCTTTCCCCTGCGATGTCTGGCACTCAAGTGAGGTCAAAGCCCTCCCGAAGCGAGCCTCACGCCTCCGGCAAAATGTCCACATCTCCTAACCAGTCATTTATCTGTTTTCTTCTACACTGCCCATAATCTTAAATTGTTCATCATATCCAACCAGCTATATTACATATGTGTTATCACCTCTATATTTCTTAGACCTTCTGGTTAGGTCAGGCTTGATAGAATAATTCTCAAAGGGGAGACTCGTTTTTCAGCTACCTGGGATCATAACAGCTAGGGTTCGAATCTCCTGGTGGGAAAGTGTTCTAAGGTTGTATAATCTCTCTTGCGTGTTTAGGCAAGTTGTGCATTAAGAATAGACACAGAGTTCTCCCATATTAACAGGAATTTGATGAAAGAACGTGAGTAGCCCCTCACTATGCTCTAGTTGCCCTTGAGAGATGGTGATCTTTGGAGGAGAAATACTCCGAAGTTACCATCTCTTTTAAGGGTCTGAGCTGTGGTGCAATGGGCTAAAGGCGTACCAGTTATGCCAGTTGCTGAAAGGCTTCTGTGCTGGCTAGGGTTCGAATCTCCTGGTGGGAAAGTGTTCTAAGGTTGTATAATCTCTCTTGCGTGTTTAGGCAAGTTGTGCATTAAGCATAGACACAGAGTTCTCCCATATTAACAGGAATTTGATGAAAGACCGTGAGTAGCCCCTCACTATGCTCTAGTTGCCCTTGGGAGACGGTGATCTTTGGAGGTGAAATACTCCGAAGTTACCATCTCCTTTAAGGGTCTGAGCTGTGGTGCAGTGGGTTTAAGGCGAACTAGTTATGCCATTTGCTGTAAGGCTTCTATGCTGGCTAGGGTACGAATCTCCTGGTGGGAAAGTGTTCTAAGGTTGTATAATCTCTCTTGCGTGTTTAGGCAAGTTGTGCATTAAGCATAGACACAGAGTTCTCCCATATTAACACTTTCGCGTATTCGGCGCTCAAAAAAAAACAATACCCCAGATGCTTTTGGCACTTTGCGCGCCTACGTGGTAAGACCGAAAAAGTGTACACTCTTTTGACTGTCCTGACAATAATTGAAGGCGCACGTATTTAAATTTGGTATCACTGTGTTCGCAATGAAATTGTCTATAAGAGCATACCTGTAAAATGCCGCCCAAGCATAAGGAGTATCAACACCAAATAAAAAACTATGCAGATCACTCGCCGAGAGCGCCAAACAGCAACAAAATGTTTCCACTCTCTTAATGGTTGCGAAGCCTACAGTTGTCCTACATCGCTAATTTTGTTATCATTGGAATCGCAATAAAATTCTCTACACGGACATATGCATATGAATGTTTAATATAGGTAATTGCCCACCCGCAAGAGTGTGTGAAGTGGAGAGTAGTTAGCCGCGAGCTCACTGGCGAAAACACAGGGGGGAAATCATGCTTGGAAAGTTTATACGTTTCCTGACCCTACTTTTCTATGTACGTATTTCTTTTTTATACCAATGTGTTCGCAATAAAATTTTCTATAAGATGAAATGTATAACATTTGTACAAAGCATGTGTAAGAGAAGCGCCAAATATAGAACCACGTCGCTCAGTATGCGTTCGCGGCAGAAACGAACGCATTGTTTTCGTTCGTCTGATGTTTGTCATGTTTATACTTGTTGAAACATTTTATAATTTGTATGACAGTGATCGCAGTAAAATTCCCTACACAGACATATACATAACACATACAAATATTTCCCACATGTTGGATATATCAACGGCTAAAGGGAACCCACTGCCACACCCCCAAACACACTTTGTGTATTTTTTTTTTTACTCATAGAAGTTTATGTAATATAATATTCATTCTGGTACCAAAAAATTCGCAGATAAAACGTATATAATCTGAGAGTATCCCTATCCATATCGGTTAAAAAATGGAATTTATAGAAATATTTTTTCGATGGACGAGAAAAGTAGGCTGTTATGCGGAATCGTAAGAAAAAACGGCGACGAGTTATCTCTAATATAAAGCCCGAAAGTGTTAACAGGAATTTGATGAAAGAACGTGAGTAGCCCCTCACTATGCTCTAGTTGCCCTTGGGAGACGGTGATCTTTGGAGGTGAAATACTCCGAAGTTACCATCTCCTTTAAGGGTCTGAGCTGTGGTGCAGTGGGTTTAAGGCGAACTAGTTATGCCATTTGCTGTAAGGCTTCTATGCTGGCTAGGGTACGAATCTCCTGGTGGGAAAGTGTTCTAAGGTTGTATAATCTCTCTTGCGTGTTTAGGCAAGTTGTGCATTAAGCATAGACACAGAGTTCTCCCATAATAACCCTTTCGCGCTTTCGGCGCTCAAAAAAAAAACAATACCCCAGATGCTTTCGGCACTTCGCGCGCCTACGTGGTAAGACCGAAAAAGTGTACACTCTTTTGACTGTCCTGACAATAATTAAAGGCGCACGTACTTAACTTTGGTATCACTGTGTTCGCAATGAAATTGTCTATAAGAGCATACCTGTAAAATGCCGCCCAAGCATAAGGAGTATCAACACCAAATAAAAAACTATGCAGATCACTCGCCGAAAGCGCCAAACAGCAACAAAATGTTTCCACTCTCTTAATGGTTGCGAAGCCTACAGTTGTCCTACATCGCTAATTTTGGTATCATTGGAATCGCAATAAAATTCTCTACACGGACATATGCATATGAATGTTTAATATAGGTAATTGTCCACCCGCAAGAGTGTGTGAAGTGGAGAGTAGTTAGCCGCGAGCTCACTGGCGAAAACACAGGGGGGAAATCATGCTTGGAAAGTTTATACGTTTCCTGACCCTACTTTTCTATGTACGTATTTCTTTTTTATACCAATGTGTTCGCAATAAAATTTTCTATAAGATGAAATGTATAACATTTGTACAAAGCATGTGTAAGAGAAGCGCCAAATATAGAACCACGTCGCTCAGTATGCGTTCGCGGCAGAAACGAACGCATTGTTTTCGTCCGTTTGATGTTTGTCATGTTTATACTTGTTGAAACATTTTATAATTTGTATGACAGTGATCGCAGTAAAATTCCCTACACAGACATATACATAACACATACAAATATTTCCCACATGTTGGATATATCAACGGGTAAAGGGAACCCACTGCCACACCCCCAAACACACTTTGTGTATTTTTTTTTTACTCATAGATGTTTATGTAATATAATATTCATTCTGGTACCAAAAAATTCGCAAATAATACGTATATAATCTGAGAGTATCCCTATCCATATCGGTTAAAAAATGGAATTTATAGAAATATTTTTTCGATGGACGAGAAAAGTAGGCTGTTATGCGGAATCGTAAGAAAAAACGGCGACGAGTTATCTCTAATATAAAGCCCGAAAGTGTTAACAGGAATTTGATGAAAGAACGTGAGTAGCCCCTCACTATGCTCTAGTTGCCCTTGGCAGATGGTGATCTTTGGAGGTGAAATACTCCGAAGTTACCATCTCTTTTAAGGGTCTGAGCTGTGGTGCAGTGGGCTAAAGGTGTACCAGTTATGCCAGTTGCTGTAAGGCTTCTGTGCTGGTTAGGGTTCGAATCTCCTGGTAGGAAAGTGTTCTAATGTTGTATAATCTCTCTTGCGTGTTTAGGCAAGTTGTGCATTAAGCATAGACACAGAGTTCTCCCATATTAACAAGAATTTGATGAAAGAACGTGAGTAGCCCCTCACTATTGTTATGATCTCAGCCTACAGGAGAAACGAGTCTCCCTCCTTGAGAGTTATTCGTCAAGCCTGACCTGATTAGAAGGTCTAGCAAGTATTGAGGTGATAACGCATATGTATAATAGTTGGTTGGATATGTGTAACAGTTTAAGATTATGGGCAGTAAGTAAGGAAATAGATAAATGACTGGCTAGGAGATGTGGACATTTTGCTGGAGGCGTGAGGCTCGCTTCCGGAGGACCTTGACCTCACTTGAGTGCCAGACATCGCAGGGGGAAGCCGCGCTCCGTTTGAGCTCCCGCCAGAAGGGAACCCCTAGTGATATATCTCGAAGAGAAGAGAAGTGTGCGGACGTACCAGCTGTGGAATCGAGCTGGGAACGTTGTGGTCTCAAGTCCTGGTCGACGAGCAGATATTAAATCGCCCAGAAGCATTATTGTGGGCCGTGGGAGCGCCCTGACCAGACGCCGTCAGAGGGAAAGCGCCCTCGACCAGCCGATCTGTGGTAAGCACGATATACGCCAGTTCATAGTGATTGCTTGTAGTTTGGTCGTGTGCCCAGCGACAGTAGCGATGTTTATTTATAAGTTAGACATGTTTTAATAAGGCAGAAGGCCTGAAATAGGAGAGTGAAGAGGGAGGAACACGGAGCGACGTCCGCCCCCTCTGAGCGCTGGCGGACGACTGAGGGAGCCCGGCTCCGGATGGAGGAAGACCCTCCCAGTGAGTGAGGACCGCCGCCAGGCGAGGTGGAGTATGGACCCGCCCAAAACGGGGGAGTCCACTCTCACTGTATGTAGAGGACAGATAGAGGTTTGAGGCAAGCATATTGTGTGGTTATTTTTGTTTATGTGTTAAAGGGGAACATTTTATTGGAACGTCGATGGGTTGCAGGTTTGTCTTTTGGGGAAGAAGTTGCTGAGAACTTCGAAGCCAGCAGATGATGTAATTGATGAGACTCCAAAGGTAGTGGAGCAGAGGACCTCGAGCTGTGAGGAGAAGCAGCAGTGAAGAGGAGTGTCACATGCTTCTGTAGAGGTGGAGAAGCACCATAGTTGCTCGAGGAAACTTCATGGTGTAGCAGCCAAGAGAGCTGTGTGGAGGAGCCTAGCAGAAGGGTGAAGCACCGTAGTTGCTCAAGGAAACTTCATGATAGCAGCCTGGAGAAGCTGCAGAGGATCCTGGTAGTGAAGCCCGGAAGAACCTAAAGAAATAAGGTAGTGAACTTCCAGAGGTGGAAGGGGAAGTTCTGGTGGATTACTTATAGGGAGTTGATAGTGTTTGGTTGTCATTAGCGTGCAAGACGCAGTGAGAGGTGAGTGACTGTTGGCATTCTTACGTCAAGGAGTTTTTTTTATACTGAAGTATCAATGAACATTTATACTGGTATATGTTATTGCATTCAAATGCTGATTTTCTGTATATATATGTTATCTTGCTGATGGTGCAACAGTGTATGTAGACTTGATCAACTTGAGGAGGTTGATAGTATCAGGTGGTGAACCAAGAGATAGGATACCACTTGATAAGCTGATAATAGAGTTCTGATGGTGTTGGAGTGCAACCTGATTGTGATATTATAGAGTATAGGATTCATTATTATTATATGTGTGTATGTATCGTGTATGTGCTTTGTCCAGTAAATGTATCCCAATTTGCTGGTGTTTGCCCTCGTCCTAGTGAGGCTTCCCAGGAGGTAGTAAAGAAGGAGAGAGAGAGAGAAAAACCAAGAACCACTGCCGTGGACAGGGTAAAAGGTAATACTAATAAGTCAAAAAGGGGATTGAGGAGATCATATCACCTAGGGAGAGAGTGGGGAGTCACAGCGGCTCGAGTGGGTGTGTGCACGTGACAACGAGGCTAAATGTTGGAGCCGCATCCCCTAAACGTGTGACGTTGAGCCCCTCTCCAAGAGCCAGAAGCGCCAAGGGTGATCTCCTAGTATAAGCACTCTACCGAGTTGTGGGTTGGGTTGTCCGTAGAGAAGGATCAACGAAGACAACACCAACCAACCCACAGTCTATAATAAAATTGGGGGCCTGTGTCCGGGATAGTGAACTGACACACCCACACCCTGTCCAAGAGTGGATTTGTACACCCCTGCTGAGATAAACTGTGTGACCGCAGGTGTATACTCTCTCTCTTGGGAAGACTCACAGGACAAAGATGGATAAGGTGCAAGCGTTTGTGGAGTCAGGCAAGCCTGAGGACTTGGAATGGTTGCACGAGGGATCAATTGAAACAAATAGCAGAAAAATGTGGCATTAGGTTGAAAGCATCTAAAGTAGCTGGGATGAAGGATGAGATCCTGAGACAGTTAAGAGCCAAAAATGAAGCGGCAGAACAAGGAGCCCAAAAAGGAGCTGAAAGTGGAAAAGAGGATGATGGGCAGGATGAAGTGAGATCCCAGGGATCGAGTAGGAGCAGCAAGAGTAGCCGCAGTAGCAGGAGTAGCCGAAATAGGAGCTTGGAGAGATTCCAGTTAGAGCTCCAGATGCAGCGTGAGGAGAGACAGTTCCAGCTGGAAAAGATGAAATTAGAACTCCAGATGAAAAATGAAGCTGAGAAGGAAAAAGAAAAAACCAGACTGGAAATAGAAAAAGAGAAAGCAAGACTAGAGGTGGAGAAAGAAAAAGAGAAAACCAGAATAAGAGAACTGGAGTTGGAACAGGAGAAGGAAAAAGAAAAAGCCCAGGTCGAAAAAGAAAAAGAGAGAACAAAACAAATGCAGATAGAAGCGAATAGAACCTTGGCTGAGCAAAGGATTGAACATGGGTTGCCTGAGAGCACCACCCAGGTATCACACCCACCAGATGTTAGGGTTAGGGAGAAGGACATTCCCTTGTTTGTGCCCGAAGAGGCAGAGAGCTTCTTCGAGCATTTTGAGAAAGTAGCCAGTATCAAGGAGTGGCCACAGGAGGAATGGGCCCAGCTGGTCCAGTTAAGATTGACCGGTGCAGCCAGGGAGGTATACACCCAATTGTCACTGGAAGAGTGCCAGGATTACGCCACAGTAAAGAGCAGCATATTGCGCTCGTTTCAGTTGACCCCAGAAGCTTATAGGAAGCGCTTCAGAGAGATGATCAAAGTTGGAGCATGTACATTTGCTGAGACAGCAAGAGATCTGGAAAGACGATTCCAGAAGTGGATTGAGGCTGCTGGAGTTGGATCTTACGCTGACCTGAAGCAACTGATGGTCATGGAGAAGTTCTTAGAGATGATGCATCCCGAAACAAAGTTCAAGATCCAAGAAGCAGGGATAAAGGAGGTGAAAGATGCCGCAGATAGGGCGGATATGATTACTGAAGCATATAAGAGCTTGAGGGAGAACAGAGTGAAGAATGAGGTGAGACGCAGCAATGGCAGATCCAGTGGAGTCTGGGGAGGAAGAAATTATGAAAGACCCAGAAGAGTCTGGGGTGAGAAAATTTTTGATAAATGGGCAGATAAACGTAAGTACCCTAAAACTCAGAAGAGTAGGTCGCGTACTTCGTCTGAAAGTGAGGATGGAGGAGCTAAACGAGAAACTAATCGTTATCCTGGAAATCAAGAGTCCAGTAAAGCTCCACAGAGTACGAGTAGTACGTCTGGCCCGAGGAACTCCAATACGAGTGGGCAGAGTCAGAGCTACTCTGGTACATATAGAAGAGACTTTTCCCAGATGAGATGTTACAATTGTAACGGATTGGGTCACGTGATGCGAGATTGTCGGCAGGGCAAGAGAGTTGTGACCCTGGCCATGTGTGGCCCCCGAGGTAAATATACTAATGTGTTCCGAGACAAACCACAGAGAGCGAACTTAGTGAACGAGAGGTATAGGCCGTTCATGAGCAAAGGTTGGATCAGTGTAGGAAGCCAACCTGAGGTAGAAGTTGGTATCTTAAGAGATACCGGAGCTAATCAGAGCTTGATTGCGAGAAGCCTGATTGGGAATGATCGACGATTAGCTGGCAGGAGTAGGATGAAAGTATATGGGTTATTGTCTGAGTGTGACATGCCCGTATGTACTGTCCAGCTAAGGTCGGAATATGTGTCGGCGGAGGTGATGTTGGGAGTGTGCCCCGACATACCTGTTCCAGGAGTCCAAGTGATCCTGGGGAATGACTTGTGCGGGACAAAGGTGTTGACAAGAGTCATAGCGGAGACTGTGCCAGAGGAGAGCCCAGAAGGCCACTGCACGGGTGGGACGCCTGAGAGTGTGAACCTGACTGACATCCGAGGAGATGAGTCAGGAGACCGCCAAGCCATTGAAGACCCTGTCTCGGTAGTGACGAAGGCAGAAGTGGCCGACGAGGAAGACACTGGAGAAGGTGAGACAGTGTCGATTCAGCCAGTGGAAGATATCGATGTAGATATATCATGGCGGTTTGATGAAGGTCCAGCCCAGGAAAATGAAGTCTCGGTGAGGCCAAAAGTGAAGATGGCCCAGCCGAAGAAGAATCATGTGAAGAGAGCGGACCTGAGTAGAGCCCAGACTGCTGAAATTAAGAGTCGGAAGGTGAATGCAACTGTGCTGAGTAGGAATGAGGAAGGATGTGGACATACGGAGGACGGGAGTAGAGCGTCAAATTGTGCACGGGCACAGAGGCATAGGGATAGTGGAGTTAAGTTGTTTGAGATGTCAAGAGTTGACATGTTTCACAGAAAACGGGGAGAAAAGATAGTGAAGAAGAGTAATAGCCGAGAAAATGAAAGGAGAAGAGACAGTATGTGTGGAGAGATGCTTACGAGCACTCTGGGAGAGGCAAAGCGACATGTATGGTCGAGTGCTGTTGGATGTAGTGCAGTGCTCGAAGAAACTTTTAGGGAACGAAGAAGAGTTGAAGGAGAAGAAATGGAGTGGTATAGAAGTGAAAAATGTGAAAAGAGGATGATGATACAAGCATGGATGAATAGAAGAAAGCCGAGGACTCGGTGGGAGTCGAACAGGATGAGGTCTCAGATAAATGAGGAGACGAAAAGGAGGAGCGTCGGTGAAGACGAGGGAGTGAAGTATGATGACAGGAGGCGGAAGTATAATGGCAGTAGATGGAAGTATGAAGACGACAGAGAAGATACAGACAGTAGATGTCTGACTCTGGACGTGAAGAGAAGACGAGGAAACGGAGGGTGGAGACAATAAGTAGAGTGGACCGATAGAGTGCAGGCGTCCACGGAGGACAGCCTAGCTAAGAGGTGTCAGAGGTCAAATCGTTTATGAGAAGATCATGTTTCTGGAGAGAGGTGAGCCAGATGTTGCAAGGAGCAACGAACTAATTGTAGACTCCTAAGAGAGTATATCGGGTGAAGAACGAGACAGTGTGGTGGCGGATGTATTATCCCGAGCTTTGCCACTGGAATAACTCTCAAAAATAAGGGGAGGGGAGTGTTATGATCTCAGCCTACAGGAGAAACGAGTCTCCCTCCTTGAGAGTTATTCGTCAAGCCTGACCTGATTAGAAGGTCTAGCAAGTATTGAGGTGATAACGCATATGTAAAATAGTTGGTTGGATATGTGTAACAGTTTAAGATTATGGGCAGTAAGTAAGGAAATAGATAAATGACTGGCTAGGAGATGTGGACATTTTGCTGGAGGCGTGAGGCTCGCTTCCGGAGGACCTTGACCTCACTTGAGTGCCAGACATCGCAGGGGGAAGCCGCGCTCCGTTTGAGCTCCCGCCAGAAGGGAACCCCTAGTGATATATCTCGAAGAGAAGAGAAGTGTGCGGACGTACCAGCTGTGGAATCGAGCTGGGAACGTTGTGGTCTCAAGTCCTGGTCGACGAGCAGATATTAAATCGCCCAGAAGCATTATTGTGGGCCGTGGGAGCGCCCTGACCAGACGCCGTCAGAGGGAAAGCGCCCTCGACCAGCCGATCTGTGGTAAGCACGATATACGCCAGTTCATAGTGATTGCTTGTAGTTTGGTCGTGTGCCCAGCGACAGTAGCGATGTTTATTTATAAGTTAGACATGTTTTAATAAGGCAGAAGGCCTGAAATAGGAGAGTGAAGAGGGAGGAACACGGAGCGACGTCCGCCCCCTCTGAGCGCTGGCGGACGACTGAGGGAGCCCGGCTCCGGATGGAGGAAGACCCTCCCAGTGAGTGAGGACCGCCGCCAGGCGAGGTGGAGTATGGACCCGCCCAAAACGGGGGAGTCCACTCTCACTGTATGTAGAGGACAGATAGAGGTTTGAGGCAAGCATATTGTGTGGTTATTTTTGTTTATGTGTTAAAGGGGAACATTTTATTGGAACGTCGATGGGTTGCAGGTTTGTCTTTTGGGGAAGAAGTTGCTGAGAACTTCGAAGCCAGCAGATGATGTAATTGATGAGACTCCAAAGGTAGTGGAGCAGAGGACCTCGAGCTGTGAGGAGAAGCAGCAGTGAAGAGGAGTGTCACATGCTTCTGTAGAGGTGGAGAAGCACCATAGTTGCTCGAGGAAACTTCATGGTGTAGCAGCCAAGAGAGCTGTGTGGAGGAGCCTAGCAGAAGGGTGAAGCACCGTAGTTGCTCAAGGAAACTTCATGATAGCAGCCTGGAGAAGCTGCAGAGGATCCTGGTAGTGAAGCCCGGAAGAACCTAAAGAAATAGGGTAGTGAACTTCCAGAGGTGGAAGGGGAAGTTCTGGTGGATTACTTATAGGGAGTTGATAGTGTTTGGTTGTCATTAGCGTGCAAGACGCAGTGAGAGGTGAGTGACTGTTGGCATTCTTACGTCAAGGAGTTTTTTTTATACTGAAGTATCAATGAACATTTATACTGGTATATGTTATTGCATTCAAATGCTGATTTTCTGTATATATATGTTATCTTGCTGATGGTGCAACAGTGTATGTAGACTTGATCAACTTGAGGAGGTTGATAGTATCAGGTGGTGAACCATGAGATAGGATACCACTTGATAAGCTGATAATAGAGTTCTGATGGTGTTGGAGTGCCACCTGATTGTGATATTATAGAGTATAGGATTCATTATTATTATATGTGTGTATGTATCGTGTATGTGCTTTGTCCAGTAAATGTATCCCAATTTGCTGGTGTTTACCCTCGTCCTAGTGAGGCTTCCCAGGAGGTAGTAAAGAAGGAGAGAGAGAGAGAAAAACCAAGAACCACTGCCGTGGACAGGGTAAAAGGTAATACTAATAAGTCAAAAAGGGGATTGAGGAGATCATATCACCTAGGGAGAGAGTGGGGAGTCACAGCGGCTCGAGTGGGTGTGTGCACGTGACAACGAGGCTAAATGTTGGAGCCGCATCCCCTAAACGTGTGACGTTGAGCCCCTCTCCAAGAGCCAGAAGCGCCAAGGGTGATCTCCTAGTATAAGCACTCTACCGAGTTGTGGGTTGGGTTGTCCGTAGAGAAGGATCAACGAAGACAACACCAACCAACCCACAGTCTATAATACTATGCTCTAGTTGCCCTTGGGAGATGGTGATCTTTGAAGGTGAAATACTCCGAAGTTACCATCTCTTTTAAGGGTCTGAGCTGTGGTGCAGAGGGTTAAAGGCGTACCAGTTATGCCAGTTCCTGTAAGGCTTCTGTGCTGGCTAGGGTTGGAATCTCCTGGTGGGAGTGTTCTAAGGTTGTATAATCCCTCTTGCGTGTTTAGGCAAGTTGTGAATTAAGCATAGACACAGAGTTCTCCCATATTAACACGAATTTGATGAAATAACGTGAGTAGCCCCTCACAATGCTCTAGTTGCCCTTGGGAGATGGTGATCTTTGGAGGTGAAATACTCTGAAGTTACCATCTCCTTTAGGTGTCTGAGCTGTGGTGCAGTGGGTTTAAGGCGTACCAGTTATGCCATTTGCTGTAAGTCTTCTGTGCTGGCTAGGGTACGAATCTCCTGGTGGGTAAGTGTTCTAAGGTTGTATAATCTCTCTTGCGTGTTTAGGCAAGTTTTAGCAAGAAACATTTTATAATTTGTATGACAGTGATCGCAGTAAAATTCCCTACACAGACATATACATAACACATACAAATATTTCCCACATGTTGGATATATCAACGGCTAAAGGGAACCCACTGCCACACCCCCAAACACACTTTGTGTGTTTTTTTTTTTACTCATAGAAGTTTATGTAATATAATATTCATTCTGGTACCAAAAAATTCGCAGATAAAACGTATATAATCTGAGAGTATCCCTATCCATATCGGTTAAAAAATGGAATTTATAGAAATATTTTTTCGATGGACGAGAAAAGTAGGCTGTTATGCGGAATCGTAAGAAAAAACGGCGACGAGTTATCTCTAATATAAAGCCCGAAAGTGTTAACAGGAATTTGATGAAAGAACGTGAGTAGCCCCTCACTATGCTCTAGTTGCCCTTGGCAGATGGTGATCTTTGGAGGTGAAATACTCCGAAGTTACCATCTCTTTTAAGGATCTGAGCTGTGGTGCAGTGGGCTAAAGGTGTACCAGTTATGCCAGTTGCTGTAAGGCTTCTGTGCTGGTTAGGGTTCGAATCTCCTGGTAGGAAAGTGTTCTAATGTTGTATAATCTCTCGCGTGTTTAGGCAAGTTGTGCATTAAGCATAGACACAGAGTTCTCCCATATTAACAAGAATTTGATGAAAGAACGTGAGTAGCCCCTCACTATGCTCTAGTTGCCCTTGGGAGATGGTGATCTTTGAAGGTGAAATACTCCGAAGTTACCATCTCTTTTAAGGGTCTGAGCTGTGGTGCAGAGGGTTAAAGGCGTACCAGTTATGCCAGTTCCTGTAAGGCTTCTGTGCTGGCTAGGGTTCGAATCTCCAGGTGGGAGTGTTCTAAGGTTGTATAATCCCTCTTGCGTGTTTAGGCAAGTTGTGAATTAAGCATAGACACAGAGTTCTCCCATATTAACACGAATTTGATGAAATAACGTGAGTAGCCCCTCACAATGCTCTAGTTGCCCTTGGGAGATGGTGATCTTTGGAGGTGAAATACTCTGAAGTTACCATCTCCTTTAGGTGTCTGAGCTGTGGTGCAGTGGGTTTAAGGCGTACCAGTTATGCCATTTGCTGTAAGTCTTCTGTGCTGGCTAGGGTACGAATCTCCTGGTGGGTAAGTGTTCTAAGGTTGTATAATCTCTCTTGCGTGTTTGGGCAAGTTGTGCATTAAGCATAGACACAGAGTTCTCCCATATTAACAGGAATTTGATGAAAGAACGTGAGTAGCCCCTCCCTATGCTCTAGTTGCCCTTGGGAGATGGTGATCTTTATAGGTGAAATACTCCGAAGTTACCATCTCTTTTAAGGGTCTGAGCTGTGGTGCAGTGGGCAAAAGGCGTACCAGTTATGCCAATTGCTGTAAGGCTTCTGTGATGGCTAGGGTTCGCATCTCCTGGTAGCAAAGTGTTCTAATGTTGTATAATCTCTCTTGCGTGTTTAAGCAAGTTGTGCATTAAGCATAGACACAGAGTTCTCCCATATTAATAGGAATTTGATGAAAGAACGTGAGTAGCCCCAAACTATGCTCTAGTTGCCCTTGGGAGATGGTGATCTTTGGAGGTGAAATACTCCGAAGTTACCATCTCTTTTCAGGGTCTGAGCTCTGGTGCAGTGGGTTAAAGGCGTACCAGTTATGCCAGTTGCTGTAAGGCTTCAGTGCTGGCTAGGGTTCGAATCTCCTGGTGGGAAAGTGTTCTAAGGTTGTATAATCTCTCTTGCGTGTTTAGGCAAGTTGTGCATTAAGCATAGACACAGAATTCTCCCATATTAACAGGAATTTGATGAAAGAACGTGAGTAGCCCCTCACTATGCTCTAGTTGCCCTTGGGAGATGGTGATCTTTGGAGGTGAAATACTCCGAAGTTACCATTTCTTTTAAGGGTCTGAGCTGTGGTGCAGTGGGCTAAAGGTATACCAGTTATGCCTGTTGCTGTACGGCTTCTGTGCTGGCTAGGGTTCGAATCTCCTGGTGGGAAAGTGTTCTAATGTTGTATAATCTCTCTTGCGTGTTTAGGCAAGTTGTGCATTAAGGATAGACACAGAGTTCTCCCATATTAACAGGAATTTGATGAAAGAACGTGAGTAGCCCTTTACTATGCTCTAGTTGCCCTTGGGAGATGGTGATCTTTGGAGGTGAAATACTCCGAAGTTACCATCTCTTTTAAGGGTCTGAGCTCTGGTGCAGTGGGTTAAAGGCTTACCAGTTATGCCATTTGCTGTAAGGCTTCTGTGCAGGCTAGGGTTGGAATCTCCTGGGGGGAAAGTGTTCTAAGGTTGTATAATCTCTCTTGCGTGTTTAGGCAAGTTGTGCATTAAGGATAGACACAGAGTTCTCCCATATTAACAAGAATTTGATGGAAGAACGTGAGTAGCCCCTCACTATGCTCTAGATGCCCGTGGGAGATGGTGATCTTTTGAGGTGAAATACTCTGAAGTTACCATTTCTTTTAAGGGTCTGAGCTTTGGTGCAGTAGGTTAAAGGCGTACCAGTTATGCCAGTTGCTGTAAGGCTTCTGTGCTGGCTAGGGTTCGAATCTCCTGGTGGGAAAGTGTTCTAAGGTTGTATAATCTCTCTTGTGTGTTTAGGCAAGTTGTGCATTAAGGATAAACACAGAGTTCTCCCATATTAACAGGAATTTGATGAAAGAACGTGAGTAGCCCCTCACTATGCTCTAGTTGCCCTTGAGAGATGGTGATCTTTGGAGGAGAAATACTCCGAAGTTACCATCTCTTTTAAGAGCCTGAGCTGTGGTGCAGTGGGTAAAGGCGTACCAGTTATGCCAGTTGCTGTAAAGCTTCTGTCCTGGCTAGGGTTCGAATCTCCTGGTGTGAAAGTGTTCTAAGGTTGCATAATCTCTCTTGCGTGTTTAGGTAAGTTGTGCATTAAGCATAGACACAGAGTTCTCATATATTAACAGGAATTTGATGAAAGAATGTGAGTAGCCCCTCACTATGCTCTAGTTGCCCTTGGGAGATGGTGATCTTTGGAGGTGAAATACTCCGAAGTTACCATCTCATTAAAGGGGTCAGAGCTGTGGTGCAGTGGGTTTACGGTGTACTAGTTATGCCATTTGCTGTAAGGCTTCTGTGCTGGCTAGGGTTCGAATCTCCTGGTGGGAAAGTGTTCTAAGGTTGTATAATCCCTCTTGCGTGTTTAGGCAAGTTGTGAATTAAGCACAGACACAGAGTTCTCCCATATTAACAGGAATTTGATGAAAGAACGTGAGTAGCCCCTCACTATGCTCTAGTTGCCCTTGGGAGATGGTGATCTTTGGAGGTGAAATACTCTGAAGTTACCATCTCCTTTAGGTGTCTGAGCTTTGGTGCAGTGGGTTTAAGGCGTACCAGTTATGCCATTTGCTGTAAGGCTTCTGTGCTGGCTAGGGTACGAATCTCCTGGTGGGAAAGTGTTCTAAGGTTGTATAATCTCTCTTGCGTGTTTAGGCAAGTTGTGCATTAAGGATAGACACAGAGTTCTCCCATATTAACAAGAATTTGATGGAAGAACGTGAGTAGCCCCTCCCTATGCTCTAGATACCCTTGGGAGATGGTGATCTTTATAGGTGAAATACTCCGAAGTTACCATCTCTTTTAAGGGTCTGAGCTGTGGTGCAGTGGGCAAAAGGCGTACCAGTTATGCCAGTTGCTGTAAGGCTTCTGTGATGGCTAGGGTTCGCATCTCCTGGTAGCAAAGTGTTCTAATGTTGTATAATCTCTCTTGCGTGTTTAGGCAAGTTGTGCATTAAGCATAGACACAGAGTTCTCCCATATTAAGAGGAATTTGATGAAAGAACGTGAGTAGCCCCAAACTATGCTCTAGTTGCCCTTAGGAGATGGTGATCTTTGGAGGTGAAATACTCCGAAGTTACCATCTCTTTTCAGGGTCTGAGCTCTGGTGCAGTGGGTTAAAGGCGTACCAGTTATGCCAGTTGCTGTAAGGCTTCAGTGCTGGCTAGGGTTCGAATCTCCTGGTGGGAAAGTGTTCTAAGGTTGTATAATCTCTCTTGCGTGTTTAGGCAAGTTGTGCATTAAGCATAGACACAGAATTCTCCCATATTAACAGGAATTTGACGAAAGAACGTGAGTAGCCCCTCACTATGCTCTAGTTGCCCTTGGGAGATGGTGATCTTTGGAGGTGAAATACTCCGAAGTTACCATTTCTTTTAAGGGTCTGAGCTGTGGTGCAGTGGGCTAAAGGTGTACCAGTTATGCCTGTTGCTGTAAGGCTTCTGTGCTGGCAAGGGTTCGAATCTCCTGGTGGGAAAGTGTTCTAATGTTGTATAATCTCTCTTGCGTGTTTAGGCAAGTTGTGCATTAAGCATAGACACAGAGTTCTCCCATATTAACAGGAATTTGATGAAAGAACGTGAGTAGCCCTTCACTATGCTCTAGTTGCCCTTGGGAGATGGTGATCTTTGGAGGTGAAATACTCCGAAGTTACCATCTCTTTTAAGGGTCTGAGCTCTAGGTGCAGTGGGTTAAAGGCTTACCAGTTATGCCATTTGCTGTAAGGCTTCTGTGCAGGCTAGGGTTGGAATCTCCTGGTGGGAAAGTGTTCTAAGGTTGTATAATCTCTCTTGCGTGTTTAGGCAAGTTGTGCATTAAGGATAGACACAGAGTTCTCCCATATTAACAAGAATTTGATGGAAGAACGTGAGTAGCCCCTCACTATGCTCTAGATGCCCTTGGGAGATGGTGATCTTTTGAGGTGAAATACTCTGAAGTTACCATCTCTTTTAAGGGTCTGAGCTGTGGTGCAGTGGGCTAAAGGCGTACCAGTTATGCCAGTTGCTCTAAGGCTTCTGTGATGGCTAGGGTTCGAATCTCCTGGTAGCAAAGTGTTCTAATGTTGTATAATCTCTCTTGCGTGTTTAGGCAAGTTGTGCATTAAGCATAGACACAGAGTTCTCCCATATTAACAGGAATTTGATGAAAGAACGTGAGTAGCCCCTCACTATGCTCTAGTTGCCCTTGGGAGATGGTGATCTTTGGAGGTGAAATACTCGGAAGTTACCATCTCTTTTGAGGGTCTGAGCTGTGGTGCAGTGGGATAAAGGTGTACCAGTTATGCCAGTTGCTGTAAGGCTTCTGTGCTGGCTAGGGTTCGAATCTCCTGGTGGGAAAGTGTTCTAATGTTGTATAATCTGTCTTGCGTGTTTAATCAAGTTGTGCATTAAGCATAGACACAGAGTTCTTCCATATTAAGAGGAATTTGATGAAAGAACGTGAGTAGCCCCTCACTATGCTCTTGTTGCCCTTGGGAGATGGTGATCTTTGGAGGTGAAATACTCCGAAGGTACCATCTCTTTTTAAGGGTCTGAGCTCTGGTGCAGTGGGTTAAAGGCTTACCAGTTATGCCATTTGCTGTAAGGCTTCTGTGCAGGCTAGGGTTCGAATCTCCTGGTGGGAAAGTGTTCTAAGGTTGTATAATCTCTCTTGCGTGTTTAGGTAAGTTGTACATTAAGAATAGACACAGAGTTCTCCCATATTAACAGGAATTTGATGAAAGAACGTGAGTAGCCCATCACT
This sequence comes from Procambarus clarkii, assembly GCF_040958095.1. Lineage (NCBI taxonomy): Eukaryota > Metazoa > Arthropoda > Malacostraca > Decapoda > Cambaridae > Procambarus > Procambarus clarkii. Next base: position 23,251,675 of record NC_091221.1, on the reverse strand, counting down.
ATGCTCTAGTTGCCCTTGAGAGATGGTGATCTTTGGAGGAGAAATACTCCGAAGTTACCATCTCTATTAAGAGCCTGAGCTGTGGTGCAGTGGGTAAAGGCGTACCAGTTATGCCAGTTGCTGTAAAGCTTCTGTGCTGGCTAGGGTTCGAATCTCCTGGTGGGAAAGTGTTCTAAGGTTGTATAATCTCTCTTGCGTGTTTAGGTAAGTTGTGCATTAAGCATGGACACAGAGTTCTCATATATTAACAGGAATTTGATGAAAGAATGTGAGTAGACCCTCACTATGCTCTAGTTGCCCTTGGGAGATGGTGATCTTTGGAGGTGAAATACTCTAAATTTACCATCTCATTTAAGGGTCAGAGCTGTGGTGCAGTGGGTTTATGGTGTACTAGTTATGCCATTTGCTGTAAGGCTTCTGTGCTGGCTAGGGTTCGAATCTCCTGGTGGGAAAGTGTTCTAAGGTTGTATAATCCCTCTTGCGTGTTTAGGCAAGTTGTGAATTAAGCAGAGACACAGAGTTCTCCCATATTAACAGGAATTTGATGAAAGAACGTGAGTAGCCCCTCACTATGCTCTAGTTGCCCTTGGGAGATGGTGATCTTTGGAGGAGAAATACTCCGAAGTTACCATCTCTTTTAAGGGCCTGAGCTGTGGTGCAGTGGGTAAAGGCGTACCAGTTATGCTAGTTGCTGTAAAGCTTCTGTGCTGGCTAGGGTTCGAATCTCCTGGTGGGAAAGTGTTCTAAGGTTGTATAATCTCTCTTGCGTGTTTAGGCAAGTTGTGCATTAAGCATAGACACAGAGTTCTCCCATATTAACAGGAATTTGATGAAAGAACGTGAGTAGCCCCTCACAATGCTCTAGTTGCCCTTGAGAGATGGTGATCTTTGGAGGAGAAATACTCCGAAGTTACCATCTCTTTTAAGGGCCTGAGCTGTGGTGCAGTGGGTAAAGGCGTACCAGTTATGCTAGTTGCTGTAAAGCTTCTGTGCTGGCTAGGGTTCGAATCTCCTGGTGGGAAAGTGTTCTAAGGTTGTATAATCTCTCTAGCGTGTTTAGGTAAGTTGTGCATTAAGCATAGACACAGAGTTCTCATATATTAACAGGAATTTGATGAAAGAATGTGAGTAGCCCCTCACTATGCTCTAGTTGCCCTAGGGAGATGGTGATCTTTGGAGGTGAAATACTCCGAAGTTACCATCTCATTTAAGGGTCAGAGCTGTGGTGCAGTGGGTTTACGGTGTACCTGTTATGCCATTTGCTGTAAGGCTTCTGTGCTGGCTAGGGTTGGAATCTCCTTGTGGGAAAGTGTTCTAAGGTTGTATAATCTCTCTTACCTGTTAAGGCAAGTTGTGCATTAAGCATTGACACAGAGTTCTCCCATAATAATAGGAATTTGATGAAAGACAGTGAGTAGCCTCTCTTTTAAGGGTCTGAGCTGTGGTGCAGAGGGTTAAAGGCGTACCAGTTATGCCAGTTGCTGTAAGGCTTCTGTGCTGGCTAGGGTTGGAATCTCCTGGTGGGAAAGTGTTCTAAGGTTGTATAATCCCTCTTGCGTGTTTAGGCAAGTTGTGCATTAAGCATAGAAACAGAGTTCTCCCATATTAACAGGAATTTGATGAAAGAACGTGAGTAGCCCCTCACTATGCTCTAGTTGCCCTTGGGAGATGGTGATCTTTGGAGGTGAAATACTCTGAAGTTACCATCTCCTTTAGGTGTCTGAGCAGTGGTGCAGTGGGTTTAAGGCGTACCAGTTATGCCATTTGCTGTAAGGCTTCTGTGCTGGCTAGGGTACGAATCTCCTGGTGGGTCAGTGTTCTAAGGTTGAATAATCTCTCTTGCGTGTTTAGGCAAGTTGTGCATTAAGCATAGACACAGAGTTCTCCCATATTAACAGGAATTTGATGAAAGAACGTGAGTAGCCCCTCCCTATGCTCTAGATGCCCTTGGGAGATGGTGATCTTTATAGGTGAAATACTCCGAAGTTACCATCCCTTTTAAGGGTCTGAGCTGTGGTGCAGAGGGTTAAAGGCGTACCAGTTATGGCAGTTGCTGTAAGGCTTCTGTGCTGGCTAGGGTTGGAATCTCCTGGTGGGAAAGTGTTCTAAGGTTGTATAATCCCTCTTGCGTGTTTAGGCAAGTTGTGAATTAAGCATAGACACAGAGTTCTCCCATATTAACAGGAATTTGATGAAAGAACGTGAGTAGCCCCTCACTATGCTCTAGTTTCCCTTGGGAGATGGTGATCTTTGGAGGTGAAATACTCTGAAGTTACCATCTCCTTTAGGTGTCTGAGGTGTGGTGCAGTGGGTTTAGGCGTACCAGTTATGCCATTTGCTGTAAGGCTTCTGTGCTGGCTAGGGTACGAATCTCCTGGTGGGTCAGTGTTATAAGGTTGTATAATCTCTCTTGCGTGTTTAGGCAAGTTGTGCATTAAGCATAGACACAGAGTTCTCCCATATTAACAGGAATTTGATGAAAGAACGTGAGTAGCCCCTCCCTATGCTCTAGATGCCCTTGGGAGATGGTGATCTTATAGGTGAAATACTCCGAAGTTACCATCTCTTTTAAGGGTCTGAGCTGCGGTGCAGTGGGCAAAAGGCGTACCAGTTATGCCAGTTGCTGTAAGGCTTCTGTGATGGCTAGGGTTCGCATCTCCAGGTAGCAAAGTGTCTTAATGTTGTATAATCTCTCTTGCGTGTTTAGGCAAGTTGTGCATTAAGCATAGACACAGAGTTCTCCCATATTAACAAGAATTTGATGAAAGAACATGAGTAGCCCCAAACTATGCTCTAGTTGCCCTTGGGAGATGGTGATCTTTAGAGGTGAAATACTCCGAAGTTACCATTTCTTTTAAGGGTCTGAGCTGTGGTGCAGTGGGCTAAAGGTGTACCAGTTATGCCTGTTTCTGTAAGGCTTCTGTGCTGGCTAGGGTTCGAATTTCCTGGTGGGAAAGTGTTCTAATGTTGTATAATCTCTCTTGCGTGTTTAGGCAAGTTGTGCATTAAGCATAGACACAGAGTTCTCCCATATTAACAGGAATTTGAAGAAAGAACGTGAGTAGCCCTTCACTATGCTCTAGTTGCTCTTGGGAGATGGTGATCTTTGGAGGTGAAATACTCCGAAGTTAATATCTCTTTTAAGGGTCTGAGCTCTGGTGCAGTGGGTTAAAGGCTTACCAGTTATGCCATTTGCTGTAAGGCTTCTGTGCAGGCTAGGGTTGGAATCTCCTGGTGGGAAAGTGTTCTAAGGTTGTATAATCTCTCTTGCGTGTTTAGGCAAGTTGTGCATTAAGGATAGACACAGAGTTCTCCCATATTAACAAGAATTTGATGGAAGAACGTGAGTAGCCCCTCACTATGCTCTAGATGCCCTTGGGAGATGGTGATCTTTTGAGGTGAAATACTCTGATGTTACCATCTCTTTTAAGGGTCTGAGCTTTGGTGCAGTAGGTTAAAAGCGTACCAGTTATGCCAGTTGCTGTAAGGCTTCTGTGCTGGCTAGGGTTCGAATCTCCTGGTGGGAAAGTGTTCTAAGGTTGTATAATCTCTCTTGCGTGTTTAGGTAAGTTGTGCATTAAGCATAGACACAGAGTTCTCATATATTAACAGGAATTTGATGAAAGAATGTGAGTAGCCCCTCACTATGCTCTAGTTGCCCTTGGGAGATGGTGATCTTTGGAGGTGAAATACTCCGAAGTTACCATCTCATTTAAGGGTCAGAGCTGTGGTGCAGTGGGTTTACGGTGTACCAGTTATGCCATTTGCTGTAAGGCTTCTGTGCTGGCTAGGGTTCGAATCTCCTGGTGGGAAAGTCTTCTAAGGTTGTATAATCTCTCTTGCCTGTTTAGGCAAGTTGTGCATTAAGCATAGACACAGAGATCTCCCATATTAATAGGAATTTGATGAAAGAACGTGAGTAGCCCCCTCACTATGCTCTAGTTGCCCTTGGGAGATGGTGATCTTTGGAGGTGAAACACTCTGAAGTTACCATCTCCTTTAGGTGTCTGAGCTGTGGTGCAGTGGGTTTAAGGCGTACCAGTTATGCCATTTGCTGTAAGGCTTCTGTGCTGGCTAGGGTACGAATCTCCTGGTGGGTCAGTGTTCTAAGGTTGTATAATCTCTCTTGCGTGTTTAGGCAAGTTGTGCATTAAGAATAGACACAGAGTTCACCCATATTGACAGGAATTTGATGAAAGAACGTGAGTAGCCCCTCCCTATGCTCTAGATGCCCTTGGGAGATGGTGATCTTTATAGGTGAAATACTCCGAAGTTACCATCCCTTTTAAGGGTCTGAGCTGTGGTGCAGAGGGTTAAAGGCGTACCAGTTATGGCAGTTGCTGTAAGGCTTCTGTGCTGGCTAGGGTTGGAATCTCCTGGTGGGAAAGTGTTCTAAGGTTGTATAATCCCTCTTGCGTGTTTAGGCAAGTTGTGAATTAAGCATAGACACAGAGTTCTCCCATATTAACAGGAATTTGATGAAAGAACGTGAGTAGCCTCTCACTATGCTCTAGTTGCCCTTGGGAGATGGTGATCTTTGGAGGTGAAATACTCTGAAGTTACCATCTCCTTCTGGTGTCTGAGGTGTGGTGCAGTGGGTTTAAGGTGTACCAGTTATGCCATTTGCTGTAAGGCTTCTGTGCTGGCTAGGGTACGAATCTTCTGGTGGGTCAGTGTTCTAAGGTTGTATAATCTCTCTTGCGTGTTTAGGCAAGTTGTGCATTAAGCATAGACACAGAGTTCTCCCATATTAACAGGAATTTGATGAAAGAACGTGAGTAGCCCCTCCCTATGCTCTAGATGCCCTTGGGAGATGGTGATCTTTATAGGTGAAATACTCCGAAGTTACCATCTCTTTTAAGGGTCTGAGCTGTGGTGCAGTGGGCAAAAGGCGTACCAGTTATGCCAGTTGCTGTAAGGCTTCTGTTATGGCTAGGGTTCGCATCTCCAGGTAGCAAAGTGTTCTAATGTTGTATAATCTCTCTTGCGTGTTTAGGTAAGTTGTGCATTAAGCATAGACACAGAGTTCTCATATATTAACAGGAATTTGATGAAAGAATGTGAGTAGCCCCTCACTATGCTTTAGTTGCCCTTGGGAGATGGTGATCTTTGGAGGTGAAATACTCCGAAGTTACCATCTCATTTAAGGGTCAGAGCTGTGGTGCAGTGGGTTTACGGTGTACCAGTTATGCCATTTGCTGTAAGGCTTCTGTGCTGGCTAGGGTTCGAATCTCCTGGTGGGAAAGTGTTCTAAGGTTGTATAATCTCTCTTGCCTGTTTAGACAAGTTGTGCATTAAGCATAGACACAGAGTTCTCCCATATTAACAGGAATTTAATGAAAGAACGTGAGTAGCCCCTCACTATGCTCTAGTTGCCCTTGGGAGATGGTGATCTTTGGAGGTGAAATACTCTGAAGTTACCATCTCCTTTAGGTGTCTGAGCTGTGGTGCAGTGGGTTTAAGGCGTACCAGTTATGCCATTTGCTGTAAGGCTTCTGTGCTGGCTAGGGTACGAATCTCCTGGTGGGTCAGTGTTCTAAGGTTGTATAATCTCTCTTGCGTGTTTAGGCAAGTTGTGCATTAAGCATAGACACAGAGTTCTCCCATATTAACAGGAATTTGATGAAAGAACGTGAGTAGCCCCTCACTATGCTCTAGTTGCCCTTGAGAGATGGTGATCTTTGGAGGAGAAATACTCCGAAGTTACCATCTCTTTTAAGGGCCTGAGCTGTGGTGCAGTGGGTAAAGGCGTACCAGTTATGCCAGTTGCTGTAAAGCTTCTGTGCTGGCTAGGGTTCGAATCTCCTGGTGGGAAAGTGTTCTAAGGTTGTATAATCTCCTTTGTGTGTTTAGGTAAGTTGTGCATTAAGCATAGACACAGAGTTCTCATATATTAACAGGAATTTGATGAAAGAATGTGAGTAGCCCCTCACTATGCTCTAGTAGCCCTTGGGAGATGGTGATCTTTGGAGGTGAAATACTCCGAAGTTACCATCTCATTTAAGGGTCAGAGCTGTGGTGCAGTGGGTTTACGGTGTACCAGTTATGCCATTTGCTATAAGGCTTCTGTGCTGGCTAGGGTTCGAATCTCCTGGTGGGAAAGTGTTCTAAGGTTGTATAATCTCTCTTGCCTGTTTAGGCAAGTTGTGCATTAAGCATAGACACAGAGTTCTCCCATATTAATAGGAATTTGATGAAAGACAGTGAGTAGCCCCTCACTATGCTCTAGTTGCCCTTGGGAGATGGTGATCTTTGGAGGTGAAATACTCCTAGTTACCATCTCCTTTAAGGGTCTGAGCTGTGGTGCAGTGGGTTTAAGGCGAACTAGTTATGCCATTTGTTGTAAGGCTTCTATGCTAGCTAGGGTACGAATCTCCTGGTGGGAAAGTGTTCTAAGGTTGTATAATCTCTCTTGCGTGTTTAGGCAAGTTGTGCATTAAGCATAGACACAGAGTTCTCCCATATTAACAGGAATTTGATGAAAGAACGTGACTAGCCCCTCACTATGCTCTAGTTGCCCTTGGGAGATGGTGATCTTTGGAGGTGAAATACTCCGAAGATACCATCTCTTTTAAGGTTCTGAGCTGTGGTGCAGTGGGCTAAAGGCGTACCAGTTATGCCAGTTGCTGTAAGGCTTCTGTGCTGGCTAGGGTTCGAATCTCCTGGTAGGAAAGTGTTCTAATGTTGTATAATCTCTCTTGCGTGTTTAGGCAAGTTGTGCATTAAGCATAGACACAGAGTTCTCCCATATTAACAATAATTTGATGAAAGAACGTGAGTAGCCCCTCACTATGCTCTAGTTGCCCTTGGGAGATGGTGATCTTTGAAGGTGAAATACTCCGAAGTTACCATCTAATTTAAGGGTCTGAGCTGTGGTGCAGAGGGTTAACGTCGTACCAGTTATGCCAGTTGCTGTAAGGCTTCTGTGCTGGCTAGGGTTGGAATCTCCTGGTGGGAAAGTGTTCTAAGGTTGTATAATTCCTCTTGCATGTTTAGGCAAGTTGTGAATTAAGCATAGACACAGAGTTCTCCCATATTAACAGGAATTTGATGAAAGAACGTGAGTAGCCCCTCACTATGCTCTAGTTGCCCTTGGGAGATGGTGATCTTTGGAGGTGAAATACTCTGAAGTTACCATCTCCTTTAGGTGTCTGAGCTGTTGTGCAGTGGGTTACCATCTCCTTTAAGGGTCTGAGCTGTGGTGCAGAGGGTTAAAGGCGTACCAGTTATCCATTTGCTGTAAGGCTTCTGTGCTGGCTAGGGTACGAATCTCCTGGTGGGTAAGTGTTCTAAGGTTGTATAATCTCTCATGCGTGTTTAGGCAAGTTGTGCATTAAGCATAGACACAGAGTTCTCCCATATTAACAGGAATTTGATGAATGAACGTGAGTAACCCCTCCCTATGCTCTAGATGCCCTTGGGAGATGGTGATCTTTATAGGTGAAATACTCCGAAGTTACCATCTCTTTTAAGGGTCTGAGCTGTGGTGCAGTGGGCAAAAGGCGTACCAGTTATGCCAGTTGCTGTAAGGCTTCTGTGCAGGCTACGGTTGGAATCTCCTGGTGGGAAAGTGTTCTAAGGTTGTATAATCTCTCTTGCGATGTTTAGGCAAGTTGTGCATTAAGGATAGACACAGAGTTCTCCCATATTAACAAGAATTTGATGGAAGAACGTGAGTAGCCCCAAACTATGCTCTAGTTGCCCTTGGGAGATGGTGATCTTCGGAGGTGAAATACTCCGAAGTTACCATCTCTTTTCAGGGTCTGAGCTCTGGTGCAGTGGGTTAAAGGCGTACCAGTTATGCCAGTTGCTGTAAGGCTTCAGTGCTGACTAGGGTTCGAATCTCCTGGTGGGAAAGTGTTCTAAGGTTGTATAATCTCTCTTGCGTGTTTAGGCAAGTTGTGCATTAAGCATAGACACAGAATTCTCCCAAATTAACAGGAAATTGCTGAAAGAACGTGAGTAGCCCCTCACTATGCTCTAGTTGCCCTTGGGAGATGGTGATCTTTGGAGGTGAAATACACCGAAGTTACCATCTCTTTTAAGGGTCTGAGCTGTGGTGCCGTGGGCTAAAGGTGTACCAGTTATGCCAGTTGCTGTAAGGCTTCTGTGCTGGCTAGGGATCGAATCTCCTGGTGGGAAAGTGTTCTAAGGTTGTATAATCTCTCTTGCGTGTTTAGGCAAGTTGTGCATTAAGCATAGACACACAGTTCTCCCATATTAACAGGAATTTGATGTAAGAACGTGAGTAGCCCCTCACTATGCTCTAGATGTCCTTGGGAGATGGTGATCTTTATAGGTGAAATACTCCAAAGTTACCATCTCTTTTAAGGTTCTGAGCTGTGGTGCAGTGGGCTAAAGGCGTACCAGTTATGCCAGTTGCTGTCAGGCTTCTGTGATGGCTAGGGTTCGAACCTCCTGGTAGCAAAGTGTTCTAATGTTGTATAATCTCTCTTGCGTGTTTAGGCAAGTTGTGCATAAAGCATAGACACAGAGTTCTCCCATATTAACAGGAATTTGATGAAAGAACGTGAGTAGCCCCTCACTATGCTCTAGTTGCCCTTGGGAGATGGTGATCTTTGGAGGTGAAATACTCCGAAGTTACCATCTCTTTTCAGGGTCTGAGCTCTGGTGCAGTGGGTTAAAGGCGTACCAGTTATGCCAGTTGCTGTAAGGCTTCAGTGCTGGCTAGGGTTCGAATCTCCTGGTGGGAAAGTGTTCTAAGGTTGTATAATCTCTCTTGCGTGTTTAGGCAAGTTGTGCATTAAACATAGACACAGAGTTCTCCCATATTAACAGGAATTTGATGAAAGAACGTGAGTAGCCCCTCAATATTCTCTAGTTGCCCTTGGGAGATGGTGATCTTTGGAGGTGAAATACTCCGAAGTTACCATCTCTTTTGAGGGTCTGAGCTGTGGTGCAGTGGGATAAAGGTGTACCAGTTATGCCAGTTGCTGTAAGGCTTCTGTGCTGGCTAGGGTTCGAATCGCCTGGTGGGAAAGTGTTCTAATGTTGTATAATCTGTCTTGCGTGTTTAATCAAGTTGTGCATTAAGCATAGACACAGAGTTCTTCCATATTAAGAGGAATTTGATGAAAGAACGTGAGTAGCCCCTCACTATGCTCTTGTTGCCCTTGGGAGATGGTGATCTTTGGAGGTGAAATACTCCGAAGTTACCATCTCTTTTTAAGGGTCTGAGCTCTGGTGCAGTGGGTTAAAGGCTTACCAGTTATGCCATTTGCTGTAAGGCTTCTGTGCAGGCTAGGGTTCGAATCTCCTGGTGGGAAAGTGTTCTAAGGTTGTATAATCTCTCTTGCGTGTTTAGGCAAGTTGTGCATTAAGCATAGACACAGAGTTCTCCCATATTAACAGGAATTTGATGAAAGAACGTGAGTAGCCCCTCACTATGCTCTAGTTGCCCTTGAGAGATGGTGATCTTTGGAGGAGAAATACTCCGAAGTTACCATCTCTTTTAAGGGCCTGAGCTGTGGTGCAGTGGGTAAAGGCGTACCAGTTATGCCAGTTGCTGTAAAGCTTCTGTGCTGGCTAGGGTTCGAATCTCCTGGTGGGAAAGTGTTCTAAAGTTGTATAATCTCTCTTGCGTGTTTAGGTAAGTTGTGCATTAAGCATAGACACAGAGTTCTCATATATTAACAGGAATTTGATGAAAGAATGTGAGTAGCCCCTCACTATGCTCTAGTTGCCCTTGGGAGATGGTGATCTTTGGAGGTGAAATACTCCGAAGTTACCATCTCATTTAAGGGTCAGAGCTGTGGTGCAGTGGGTTTACGGTGTACCAGTTATGCCATTTGCTGTAAGGCTTCTGTGCTGGCTAGCGTTCGAATCTCCTGGTGGGAAAGTGTTCTAAGGTTGTATATTCTCTCTTGCCTGTTTAGGCAAGTTGTGCATTAAGCATAGACACAGAGTTCTCCCATATTAATAGGAATTTGATGAAAGACAGTGAGTTGCCCCTCACTATGCTCTAGTTGCCCTTGGGATATGGTGATCTTTGGAGGTGAAATACTCTGAAGTTACCATCTCCTTTAACGGTCTGAGCTGTGGTGCAGTGGGTTTAAGGCGTACCAGTTATGCCATTTGCTGTAAGTCTTCTGTGCTGGCTAGCGTACGAATCTCCTGGTGGGAAAGTGTTCTAAGGTTGTATAATCTCTCTTGCGTGTTTAGGCAAGTTGTGCAGTAAGCATAGACACAGAGTTCTCCCATATTAACAGGAATTTGATGAAAGAACGTGAGTAGCCCCTCACTAAGCCCTAGTTGCCCTTGGGAGATGGTGATCTTTATAGGTGAAATACTCCGAAGTTACCATCTCTTTTAAGGGTCTGAGCCGAGGTGCAGTGGGCTAAAGGCGTACCAGTTATGCCAGTTGCTGTAAGACTTCTGTGCTGGCTAGGGTTCGAATCTCCTGGTGGGAAAGTGCTCTAATGTTGTATAATCTCTCTTGCGTGTTTAGGCAAGTTGTGCATTAAGGATAGACACAGAGTTCTCCCATATTAACAGGAATTTGATGAAAGAACGTGAGTAGCCCTTCACTATGCTCTAGTTGCCCTTGGGAGATGATCTTTGGAGGTGAAATACTCCGAAGTTACCATCTCTTTTAAGGGTCTGAGCTCTGGTGCAGTGGGTTAAAGGCTTACCAGTTATGCCATTTGCTGTAAGGCTTCTGTGCAGGCTAGATTTGGAATCTCCTGGTGGGAAAGTGTTCTAAGGTTGTATAATCTCTCTTGCGTGTTTAGGCAAGTTGTGCATTAAGGATAGACACAGAGTTCTCCCATATTAACAAGAATTTGATAGAAGAACGTGAGTAGCCCCTCACTATGCTCTAGGTGCCCTTGGGAGATGGTGATCTTTTGAGGTGAAATACTCTGAAGTTATCATCTCTTTTAAGGGTCTGAGCTTTGGTGCAGTAGGTTAAAGGCGTACCAGTTATGCCAGTTGCTGTAAGGCTTCTGTGCTGGCTAGGGTTCGAATCTCCTGGTGGGAAAGTGTTCTAAGGTTGTATAATCTCTCTTGCGTGTTTAGGCAAGTTGTGCATTAAGCATAGACACAGAGTTCTCCCATATTAACAGGAATTTGATGAAAGAACGTGAGTAGCCCCTCACTATGCTTTAGATGCCCTTGGGAGATGGTGATCTTTACAGGTGAAATACTCCGAAGTTACCATCTCTTTTAAGGTTCTGAGCTGTGGTGCAGTGGGCTAAAGGCGTACCAGTTATGCCAGTTGCTGTCAGGCTTCTGTGATGGCTAGGGTTCGAACCTCCTGGTGGCAAAGTGTTCTAATGTTGTATAATCTCTCTTGCGTGTTTAGGCAAGTTGTGCATTAAGCATAGACACAGAGTTCTCCCATATTAACAGGAATTTGATGAAAGAACGTGAGTAGCCCCTCACTATGCTCTAGTTGCCCTTGAGAGATGGTGATCTTTGGAGGAGAAATACTCCGAAGTTACCATCTCTTTTAAGGGCCTGAGCTGTGGTGCAGTGGGTAAAGGCGTACCAGTTATGCCAGTTGCTGTAAAGCTTCTGTGCTGGCTAGGGTTCGAATCTCCTGGTGGGAAAGTGTTCTAAAGTTGTATAATCTCTCTTGCGTGTTTAGGTAAGTTGTGCATTAAGCATAGACACAGAGTTCTCATATATTAACAGGAATTTGATGAAAGAATGTGAGTAGCCCCTCACTATGCTCTAGTTGCCCTTGGGAGATGGTGATCTTTGGAGGTGAAATACTCCGAAGTTACCATCTCATTTAAGGGTCAGAGCTGTGGTGCAGTGGGTTTACGGTGTACCAGTTATGCCATTTGCTGTCAGGCATCTGTGCTGGCTAGCGTTCGAATCTCCTGGTGGGAAAGTGTTCTAAGGTTGTATAATCTCTCTTGCCTGTTTAGGCAAGTTGTGCATTAAGCATAGACACAGAGTTCTCCCATATTAATAGGAATTTGATGAAAGACAGTGAGTTGCCCCTCACTATGCTCTAGTTGCCCTTGGGATATGGTGATCTTTGGAGGTGAAATACTCTAAAGTTACCATCTCCTTTAACGGTCTGAGCTGTGGTGCAGTGGGTTTAAGGCGTACCAGTTATGCCATTTGCTGTAAGTCTTCTGTGCTGGCTAGCGTACGAATCTCCTGGTGGGAAAGTGTTCTAAGGTTGTATAATCTCTCTTGCGTGTTTAGGCAAGTTGTGCAGTAAGCATAGACACAGAGTTCTCCCATATTAACAGGAATTTGATGAAAGAACGTGAGTAGCCCCTCACTAAGCCCTAGTTGCCCTTGGGAGATGGTGATCTTTATAGATGAAATACTCCGAAGTTACCATCTCTTTTAAGGGTCTGAGCCGAGGTGCAGTGGGCTAAAGGCGTACCAGTTATGCCAGTTGCTGTAAGACTTCTGTGCTGGCTAGGGTTCGAATCTCCTGGTGGGAAAGTGCTCTAATGTTGTATAATCTCTCTTGCGTGTTTAGGCAAGTTGTGCATTAAGGATAGACACAGAGTTCTCCCATATTAACAGGAATTTGATGAAAGAACGTGAGTAGCCCTTCACTATACTCTAGTTGCCCTTGGGAGATGGTGATCTTTGGAGGTGAAATACTCCGAAGTTACCATCTCTTTTAAGGGTCTGAGCTCTGGTGCAGTGGGTTAAAGGCTTACCAGTTATGCCATTTGCTGTAAGGCTTCTGTGCAGGCTAGATTTGGAATCTCCTGGTGGGAAAGTGTTCTAAGGTTGTATAATCTCTCTTGCGTGTTTAGGCAAGTTGTGCATTAAGGATAGACAAAGAGTTCTCCCATATTAACAAGAATTTGATGGAAGAACGTGAGTAGCCCCTCACTATGCTCTAGTTGCCCTTGGGATATGGTGATCTTTGGAGGTGAAATACTCTGAAGTTACCATCTCCTTTAACGGTCTGAGCTGTGGTGCAGTGGGTTTAAGGCGTACCAGTTATGCCATTTGCTGTAAGTCTTCTGTGCTGGCTAGCGTACGAATCTCCTGGTGGGAAAGTGTTCTAAGGTTGTATAATCTCTCTTGCGTGTTTAGGCAAGTTGTGCAGTAAGCATAGACACAGAGTTCTCCCATATTAACAGGAATTTGATGAAAGAACGTGAGTAGCCCCTCACTAAGCCCTAGTTGCCCTTGGGAGATGGTGATCTTTATAGGTGAAATACTCCGAAGTTACCATCTCTTTTAAGGGTCTGAGCCGAGGTGCAGTGGGCTAAAGGCGTACCAGTTATGCCAGTTGCTGTAAGACTTCTGTGCTGGCTAGGGTTCGAATCTCCTGGTGGGAAAGTGCTCTAATGTTGTATAATCTCTCTTGCGTGTTTAGGCAAGTTGTGCATTAAGGATAGACACAGAGTTCTCCCATATTAACAGGAATTTGATGAAAGAACGTGAGTAGCCCTTCACTATGCTCTAGTTGCCCTTGGGAGATGATCTTTGGAGGTGAAATACTCCGAAGTTACCATCTCTTTTAAGGGTCTGAGCTCTGGTGCAGTGGGTTAAAGGCTTACCAGTTATGCCATTTGCTGTAAGGCTTCTGTGCAGGCTAGATTTGGAATCTCCTGGTGGGAAAGTGTTCTAAGGTTGTATAATCTCTCTTGCGTGTTTAGGCAAGTTGTGCATTAAGGATAGACACAGAGTTCTCCCATATTAACAAGAATTTGATAGAAGAACGTGAGTAGCCCCTCACTATGCTCTAGGTGCCCTTGGGAGATGGTGATCTTTTGAGGTGAAATACTCTGAAGTTATCATCTCTTTTAAGGGTCTGAGCTTTGGTGCAGTAGGTTAAAGGCGTACCAGTTATGCCAGTTGCTGTAAGGCTTCTGTGCTGGCTAGGGTTCGAATCTCCTGGTGGGAAAGTGTTCTAAGGTTGTATAATCTCTCTTGCGTGTTTAGGCAAGTTGTGCATTAAGCATAGACACAGAGTTCTCCCATATTAACAGGAATTTGATGAAAGAACGTGAGTAGCCCCTCACTATGCTTTAGATGCCCTTGGGAGATGGTGATCTTTATAGGTGAAATACTCCGAAGTTACCATCTCTTTTAAGGTTCTGAGCTGTGGTGCAGTGGGCTAAAGGCGTACCAGTTATGCCAGTTGCTGTCAGGCTTCTGTGATGGCTAGGGTTCGAACCTCCTGGTGGCAAAGTGTTCTAATGTTGTATAATCTCTCTTGCGTGTTTAGGCAAGTTGTGCATTAAGCATAGACACAGAGTTCTCCCATATTAACAGGAATTTGATGAAAGAACGTGAGTAGCCCCTCACTATGCTCTAGTTGCCCTTGAGAGATGGTGATCTTTGGAGGAGAAATACTCCGAAGTTACCATCTCTTTTAAGGGCCTGAGCTGTGTTGCAGTGGGTAAAGGCGTACCAGTTATGCCAGTTGCTGTAAAGCTTCTGTGCTGGCTAGGGTTCGAATCTCCTGGTGGGAAAGTGTTCTAAAGTTGTATAATCTCTCTTGCGTGTTTAGGTAAGTTGTGCATTAAGCATAGACACAGAGTTCTCATATATTAACAGGAATTTGATGAAAGAATGTGAGTAGCCCCTCACTATGCTCTAGTTGCCCTTGGGAGATGGTGATCTTTGGAGGTGAAATACTCCGAAGTTACCATCTCATTTAAGGGTCAGAGCTGTGGTGCAGTGGGTTTACGGTGTACCAGTTATGCCATTTGCTGTCAGGCTTCTGTGCTGGCTAGCGTTCGAATCTCCTGGTGGGAAAGTGTTCTAAGGTTGTATAATCTCTCTTGCCTGTTTAGGCAAGTTGTGCATTAAGCATAGACACAGAGTTCTCCCATATTAATAGGAATTTGATGAAAGACAGTGAGTTGCCCCTCACTATGCTCTAGTTGCCCTTGGGATATGGTGATCTTTGGAGGTGAAATACTCTGAAGTTACCATCTCCTTTAACGGTCTGAGCTGTGGTGCAGTGGGTTTAAGGCGTACCAGTTATGCCATTTGCTGTAAGTCTTCTGTGCTGGCTAGCGTACGAATCTCCTTGTGGGAAAGTGTTCTAAGGTTGTATAATCTCTCTTGCGTGTTTAGGCAAGTTGTGCAGTAAGCATAGACACAGAGTTCTCCCATATTAACAGGAATTTGATGAAAGAACGTGAGTAGCCCCTCACTAAGCCCTAGTTGCCCTTGGGAGATGGTGATCTTTATAGGTGAAATACTCCGAAGTTACCTTCTCTTTTAAGGGTCTGAGCCGAGGTGCAGTGGGCTAAAGGCGTACCAGTTATGCCAGTTGCTGTAAGACTTCTGTGCTGGCTAGGGTTCGAATCTCCTGGTGGGAAAGTGCTCTAATGTTGTATAATCTCTCTTGCGTGTTTAGGCAAGTTGTGCATTAAGGATAGACACAGAGTTCTCCCATATTAACAGGAATTTGATGAAAGAACGTGAGTAGCCCTTCACTATGCTCTAGTTGCCCTTGGGAGATGGTGATCTTTGGAGGTGAAATACTCCGAAGTTACCATCTCTTTTAAGGGTCTGAGCTCTGGTGCAGTGGGTTAAAGGCTTACCAGTTATGCCATTTGCTGTAAGGCTTCTGTGCAGGCTAGATTTGGAATCTCCTGGTGGGAAAGTGTTCTAAGGTTGTATAATCTCTCTTGCGTGTTTAGGCAAGTTGTGCATTAAGGATAGACACAGAGTTCTCCCATATTAACAAGAATTTGATGGAAGAACGTGAGTAGCCCCTCACTATGCTCTAGTTGCCCTTGGGATATGGTGATCTTTGGAGGTGAAATACTCTGAAGTTACCATCTCCTTTAACGGTCTGAGCTGTGGTGCAGTGGGTTTAAGGCGTACCAGTTATGCCATTTGCTGTAAGTCTTCTGTGCTGGCTAGCGTACGAATCTCCTGGTGGGAAAGTGTTCTAAGGTTGTATAATCTCTCTTGCGTGTTTAGGCAAGTTGTGCAGTAAGCATAGACACAGAGTTCTCCCATATTAACAGGAATTTGATGAAAGAACGTGAGTAGCCCCTCACTAAGCCCTAGTTGCCCTTGGGAGATGGTGATCTTTATAGGTGAAATACTCCGAAGTTACCATCTCTTTTAAGGATCTGAGCCGAGGTGCAGTGGGCTAAAGGCGTACCAGTTATGCCAGTTGCTGTAAGACTTCTGTGCTGGCTAGGGTTCGAATCTCCTGGTGGGAAAGTGCTCTAATGTTGTATAATCTCTCTTGCGTGTTTAGGCAAGTTGTGCATTAAGGATAGACACAGAGTTCTCCCATATTAACAGGAATTTGATGAAAGAACGTGAGTAGCCCTTCACTATGCTCTAGTCGCCCTTGGGAGATGATCTTTGGAGGTGAAATACTCCGAAGTTACCATCTCTTTTAAGGGTCTGAGCTCTGGTGCAGTGGGTTAAAGGCTTACCAGTTATGCCATTTGCTGTAAGGCTTCTGTGCAGGCTAGATTTGGAATCTCCTGGTGGGAAAGTGTTCTAAGGTTGTATAATCTCTCTTGCGTGTTTAGGCAAGTTGTGCATTAAGGATAGACACAGAGTTCTCCCATATTAACAAGAATTTGATAGAAGAACGTGAGTAGCCCCTCACTATGCTCTAGGTGCCCTTGGGAGATGGTGATCTTTTGAGGTGAAATACTCTGAAGTTATCATCTCTTTTAAGGGTCTGAGCTTTGGTGCAGTAGGTTAAAGGCGTACCAGTTATGCCAG
Source organism: Procambarus clarkii (assembly GCF_040958095.1). Taxonomy (NCBI): domain Eukaryota; kingdom Metazoa; phylum Arthropoda; class Malacostraca; order Decapoda; family Cambaridae; genus Procambarus; species Procambarus clarkii. The sequence continues at coordinate 23,235,013 of NC_091221.1, read as the reverse complement.
TTGCTGTAAGGCTTCTGTGCTGGCTAGGGTTCGAATCTTCTGGTGGGAAAGTGTTCTAAGGTTGTATAATCTCTCTTGCGTGTTTAGGCAAGTTGTGCATTAAGCATAGACACAGAGTTCTCCCATATTAACAGGAATTTGATGAAAGAACGTGAGTAGCCCCTCACTATGCTTTAGATGCCCTTGGGAGATGGTGATCTTTATAGGTGAAATACTCCGAAGTTACCATCTCTTTTAAGGTTCTGAGCTGTGGTGCAGTGGGCTAAAGGCGTACCAGTTATGCCAGTTGCTGTCAGGCTTCTGTGATGGCTAGGGTTCGAACCTCCTGGTAGCAAAGTGTTCTAATGTTGTATAATCTCTCTTGCGTGTTTAGGCAAGTTGTGCATTAAGCATAGACACAGAGTTCTCCCATATTAACAGGAATTTGATGAAAGAACGTGAGTAGCCCCTCACTATGCTCTAGTTGCCCTTGAGAGATGGTGATCTTTGGAGGAGAAATACTCCGAAGTTACCATCTCTTTTAAGGGCCTGAGCTGTGGTGCAGTGGGTAAAGGCGTACCAGTTATGCCAGTTGCTGTAAAGCTTCTGTGCTGGCTAGGGTTCGAATCTCCTGGTGGGAAAGTGTTCTAAAGTTGTATAATCTCTCTTGCGTGTTTAGGTAAGTTGTGCATTAAGCATAGACACAGAGTTCTCATATATTAACAGGAATTTGATGAAAGAATGTGAGTAGCCCCTCACTATGCTCTAGTTGCCCTTGGGAGATGGTGATCTTTGGAGGTGAAATACTCCGAAGTTACCATCTCATTTAAGGGTCAGAGCTGTGGTGCAGTGGGTTTACGGTGTACCAGTTATGCCATTTGCTGTCAGGCTTCTGTGCTGGCTAGCGTTCGAATCTCCTGGTGGGAAAGTGTTCTAAGGTTGTATAATCTCTCTTGCCTGTTTAGGCAAGTTGTGCATTAAGCATAGACCAACCCGTTCTCACACAAGACAGTACATATATGACTAGTGCTTAAAGTCAATATGTGGAATGTGATTTAGTACATATGTGATATATTCCCAGTTAACTTTTTTACCAAGGCTCAAACTCTTCCTCACGTACCAATTTACGTCTCACAGTACTCGTCCATCAACGTAGATAGCTGAATAGTCGTGATTGGTTCAATTATAACGAAAATTGTAGTTTTCAGGTCCCACATGGGTTGTGAAATTCACCTACTATTGTCCATGCTCTTATAATATTACAGATCAGCTACATCCTATTGAAGGCTCGTAGTTTTGTTTTGAGAAATATTAGTTGTTCTTAGTAAATTATAATAAGCACAATAAATTATTACATAGAATAAGTGCTTCACCAATCAATATTATATACTATAGTTTGTGCTTTAGAAATCTTTAAAGAATGTTTTGTAGGAACGCTAACAGAAAACGATGTTATGTTGGAATGTATATAGGGTAAACTACTGCAAACAGGATGGTATGGTGTGGATTATTGGAAATTATAGGATTAGTATAGGGTCCACTACCACCTGTTAGGTGGGTAAGGGGTCCAATAACACCCGCAGGATGAGTATGGGGGTCACATCCACCCACAGGAATGGTATGGGGATCACTTCCACCCACAGGAAGGGTATGGGATCCAATACCATCCACTGGAGGTGTATTGCGTCCACTACCACCGACAGGATGGGTATGGGCTCACAACCACCCACAGGATAGGTATGGGGTCCAATACCACCCACAGGATGAGTATGGGGTCCACTATAACCCACAGGATGGGTATGGGGCTCCAACCACCCACAGAATAAGTATGGGGTACAATAACACCCACTGGATATGTATGGCATCCATTGCCCCCACAGGATGACTATAGGGTACAGTATCGCCCACAGGATTAGTATATAGGGTTCACTGCCGCCCACAGAGTCGGTATGGAGTCCACCGCCACCCACAGGGTCGGTATGGGGTCCACTACCGCCCACTGGGTCGCTATGAAGTCAACTACCGTCCACAGGGTCGGTAGGGGTCCACTACCGCCCACAGGGTCGGCAGGGGGTCCACTGCCACCCACTGGGTCGGTAGGGGGTCCACTGCCGCCCACAGGATCGATAGGGGGTCCACTGCCGCCCACAGGGTCGATATGGGGGGGGTCCACTACCGCCCACAGGATCGATAGGGGGTCCACTGCCGCCCACAGGGTCGGTAGGGGGTCCACTGCCGCCCACACGTTCGGTAGGGGTCCACTGCCGCCCACAGGGTCGGTAGGGGGTCCACTGCCGCCCACAGGATCGATAGGGGGTCCACTGCCGCCCACAGGGTCGATAGGGGGTCCCTTACCGCCCACAGGGTCTCTATGAAGTCAACTACCGCCCATAGTGTTTGTATAGTGTCCACTATCGCCCATAGTGTTATTATGGGGTCCACTACCCCTCATAGGGTCGGTATGGGGGTCCATTACTACCCACAGGGTGTGTCTGGGGTCTATTTTGGCAATACTGCTTTTCCAATCTCATTTGTTGTTCAATGTAAAATATTTGTTGCTCGACTTGCAACAATTTATATATATATATATATATATATATATATATATATATATATATATATATATATATGCAAACAAGCCTGAATGGTCCCCAGGACTATATACAACTGAAAACTCACACCCCAGAAGTGACTCGAACCCATACTCCCACAACTGGTATGTACAGGGACGCCTTAATCCGCTTGACCATCACGACCGGACAAAAGGAAGTGATAGCCGAGGCTATATGAACCACTTCCCCGCCGGCACTCGGATGGTTATCTTGGGCATAGCATTTTATCAAATCACCTCATTCTTTGGGGCACACGTGAGGAACACAAATGCAAACAAGCCTGAATGGTCCCCAGGACTATATACAACTGAAAACTCACACCCCAGAAGTGACTCGAACCCATACTCCCACAACTGGTATGTACAGGGACGCCTTAATCCGCTTGACCATCACGACCGGACAAAAGGAAGTGATAGCCGAGGCTATATGAACCACTTCCCCGCCGGCACTCGGATGGTTATCTTGGGCATAGCATTTTATCAAATCACCTCATTCTTTGGGGCACACGTGAGGAACACAAATGCAAACAAGCCTGAATGGTCCCCAGGACTATATACAACTGAAAACTCACACCCCAGAAGTGACTCGAACCCATACTCCCACAACTGGTATGTACAGGGACGCCTTAATCCGCTTGACCATCACGACCGGACAAAAGGAAGTGATAGCCGAGGCTATATGAACCACTTCCCCGCCGGCACTCGGATGGTTATCTTGGGCATAGCATTTTATCAAATCACCTCATTCTTTGGGGCACACGTGAGGAACACAAATGCAAACAAGCCTGAATGGTCCCCAGGACTATATACAACTGAAAACTCACACCCCAGAAGTGACTCGAACCCATACTCCCACAACTGGTATGTACAGGGACGCCTTAATCCGCTTGACCATCACGACCGGACAAAAGGAAGTGATAGCCGAGGCTATATGAACCACTTCCCCGCCGGCACTCGGATGGTTATCTTGGGCATAGCATTTTATCAAATCACCTCATTCTTTGGGGCACACGTGAGGAACACAAATGCAAACAAGCCTGAATGGTCCCCAGGACTATATACAACTGAAAACTCACACCCCAGAAGTGACTCGAACCCATACTCCCACAACTGGTATGTACAGGGACGCCTTAATCCGCTTGACCATCACGACCGGACAAAAGGAAGTGATAGCCGAGGCTATATGAACCACTTCCCCGCCGGCACTCGGATGGTTATCTTGGGCATAGCATTTTATCAAATCACCTCATTCTTTGGGGCACACGTGAGGAACACAAATGCAAACAAGCCTGAATGGTCCCCAGGACTATATACAACTGAAAACTCACACCCCAGAAGTGACTCGAACCCATACTCCCACAACTGGTATGTACAGGGACGCCTTAATCCGCTTGACCATCACGACCGGACAAAAGGAAGTGATAGCCGAGGCTATATGAACCACTTCCCCGCCGGCACTCGGATGGTTATCTTGGGCATAGCATTTTATCAAATCACCTCATTCTTTGGGGCACACGTGAGGAACACACGTGAGGAACAGAATGAGGTGATTTGATAAAATGCTATGCCCAAGATAACCATCCGAGTGCCGGCGGGGAAGTGGTTCATATAGCCTCGGCTATCACTTCCTTTTGTCCGGTCGTGATGGTCAAGCGGATTAAGGCGTCCCTGTACATACCAGTTGTGGGAGTATGGGTTCGAGTCACTTCTGGGGTGTGAGTTTTCAGTTGTATATAGTCCTGGGGACCATTCAGGCTTGTTTGCATTTGTGTTCCTCACGTGTGCCCCAAAGAATGAGGTGATTTGATAAAATGCTATGCCCAAGATAACCATCCGAGTGCCGGCGGGGAAGTGGTTCATATAGCCTCGGCTATCACTTCCTTTTGTCCGGTCGTGATGGTCAAGCGGATTAAGGCGTCCCTGTACATACCAGTTGTGGGAGTATGGGTTCGAGTCACTTCTGGGGTGTGAGTTTTCAGTTGTATATAGTCCTGGGGACCATTCAGGCTTGTTTGCATTTGTGTTCCTCACGTGTGCCCCAAAGAATGAGGTGATTTGATAAAATGCTATGCCCAAGATAACCATCCGAGTGCCGGCGGGGAAGTGGTTCATATAGCCTCGGCTATCACTTCCTTTTGTCCGGTCGTGATGGTCAAGCGGATTAAGGCGTCCCTGTACATACCAGTTGTGGGAGTATGGGTTCGAGTCACTTCTGGGGTGTGAGTTTTCAGTTGTATATAGTCCTGGGGACCATTCAGGCTTGTTTGCATTTGTGTTCCTCACGTGTGCCCCAAAGAATGAGGTGATTTGATAAAATGCTATGCCCAAGATAACCATCCGAGTGCCGGCGGGGAAGTGGTTCATATAGCCTCGGCTATCACTTCCTTTTGTCCGGTCGTGATGGTCAAGCGGATTAAGGCGTCCCTGTACATACCAGTTGTGGGAGTATGGGTTCGAGTCACTTCTGGGGTGTGAGTTTTCAGTTGTATATAGTCCTGGGGACCATTCAGGCTTGTTTGCATTTGTGTTCCTCACGTGTGCCCCAAAGAATGAGGTGATTTGATAAAATGCTATGCCCAAGATAACCATCCGAGTGCCGGCGGGGAAGTGGTTCATATAGCCTCGGCTATCACTTCCTTTTGTCCGGTCGTGATGGTCAAGCGGATTAAGGCGTCCCTGTACATACCAGTTGTGGGAGTATGGGTTCGAGTCACTTCTGGGGTGTGAGTTTTCAGTTGTATATAGTCCTGGGGACCATTCAGGCTTGTTTGCATTTGTGTTCCTCACGTGTGCCCCAAAGAATGAGGTGATTTGATAAAATGCTATGCCCAAGATAACCATCCGAGTGCCGGCGGGGAAGTGGTTCATATAGCCTCGGCTATCACTTCCTTTTGTCCGGTCGTGATGGTCAAGCGGATTAAGGCGTCCCTGTACATACCAGTTGTGGGAGTATGGGTTCGAGTCACTTCTGGGGTGTGAGTTTTCAGTTATATATATATATATATATATAGTATAGTGCCTTTGCAATAATGTACCAATGTGTGTATTTTCATAACTCGTTTTAAATTGTTGAAAAATAAATAACTACATTGTGAATGCAAGTCAATGTTTACATGCTAAATCAGAGTTGCCAGATTCCGCTTAAAATAGCAAATTGTGCTTATTTTCAAAGCTTGAGAATTTAGCTTTAAAGTAGTTAAAAAACTACGAATTTCGCAATTTGCTATGTACTTTAGTGTACTATTTTAAAATAAGATTGGTTTTTAAGCTGCAAGTCATATGAATCTCAAAAAAAGTATATTATTAACAATCTTATCTCCATAGTTCACTAGTTTCTGTAAATCAGATCTGGTAACTGTAGGCCAAGTACTGGAAGACTCAAGACACAATGTGTTGAAGCTATTCTCTTTGAAGAAGTCATCTCGACAGGATCTTCCAGCTCCAGCTATAAAACTTCACCAAACATGGATCTACCTAGTACATCAAATGGTAAGGAATTACTAAACTGTACAAAGTTTTATGCTAGAACATTTGTTACAGAATTGTCCCTGTCAGGGACAATTCAGTCCCTATTCTATGTGTACTCCATCACATAGTGACGGAGTATGTGGGAATAATTTTGTTGACACTGTCCATTTTGTCAATTCTACAACAGCAGATAATATGAATTCCCAGAGATATTTGTAACTTGAGATACTTGGTTTGGTTTGGTTAAGTTAGGTTAGGTTAGCCTAACCCAGTAAATCCTCCCCGGCTAGAATATAAACCCCGGACAAAGTGCTCGTGAAATGCCAGGCATTTGCAAATATGAGGATGTGGTTGATTAGATTATATTCTTTTCTATATCATAGATGTTCAATATATGAAAAATATTTTAGACTTAAAAATGGACCCCTGAGGTACTCAACTTAACACATTTCTTCATATTCATTCCCATTTAGTATGACCTTTTGCTCTCTTTGTTTTAACTATTGTTTTGTGCACTTTACAATTTTTTTCATGAACCTGTAATTTCCTTGCTAGTCTTCCATGTGGTACCTTATTAAAGTCTTTAGCATAATCCATGTATACTACATCCACCGGAAACCCTTTATCTGAGTACCATGTTACCATGTCCCAAAAGTGAGGAGGTTTATAAGGTAGCATCTGTTTTTAAGAAGACCATGGTGTGTCGATTGAATAAGATTGTTCACTGAAAGATGGTAAATGATTCCCTCCCTTAGGATTTTCGCCATGAGCTTGCAGATGTGTTATACCTAGCTGATTGGACATTAGTTTTGTGCTTAACTCTTTCTGCTTTTTTTTTAAATACTGTAAGGGTGAAATTTTCATATTTCAAATCTCGGGGTACTATCCCTTGGTTCAGATATTTTGTGGAAAGTATTTTCAGCAGTATTCATAGTTCTTCTGTCAGTTTATTTTCCTTTATAATTAAGGTTTGTTTTCTTTTGTACCATAGAAAGTACCACAGAAAGGTGTTATAATGTTGTGTTAGCTTTTCTGTACAATTTTTCTTTTTTGTTTGTATAAAAGGCTATGCAATGAATTCAAATATTTACGCTACCAATCAATTTTTCAGATAGATCATCGGATTTTGACAGTATGCTGTACATACCAGATGTTCCAAAAATAACTACAGACAACAATAATGGTACTGTGTTTACTATTTTTATACTTTATATATAGGAAGACAAGTTCAATCAATGAGCATTTTAATATATCATCAAAATTTTCATACATTTCTTTCACTTTGTTACACTTGTAAAAACTTATTCTTAGCTATATTTATATAAATGTTAATACCACTGTTAAATGAACATATTGATTTGTGTCCTTATTAGTTATAGCTTATTTATGTTGACCCAGCACCTTACTAAAGGGATTACCTTAACTTGTGTCACTATCTCTCTAGGGGGCTCCAGGTAGGCAGTATAGGTAATGCCACTAACATGCATATCATTATGGGAAAGTCCATAATTTAACACATAATTATAAGTAGGAAATTTGTAGCAAATTTTAAGATTATTAATAGGTACATTGTAGCATAATTTTGCATAAGCATAATTTTCTTGTTTTGTTCTTGTACTTTTCCTTCGAACAGTATTATTTTCTCTTCAGAATTTCACCGGAGAATAGCAGTGATGACTAGAGAACATCTTGAACGTGAGTACCAGAAAGCACGTGCTGCAATGATACAAAGAAATGAGTACTTGAAGAGACTCTTAAACGTGGAGGAACCAAACTCAATAAAGGTGACAAACAAGAAACAGAAAAAAGATAACATACAGGATGTATCACACATTAATTCAAAACAAAGACCAGCTGCACCCCAATCTGATGGTAATCTTCTATTATTTTCTTAACAATATTTCTACAGCTGTTATTTGTGTACTTTCCAATAATATTTGTTGCCTATTTTTAAGTGTATGCTAGACAATTATGGAGATTAAATTACTATAACACTGAACAACTTGGTAGCATAAAGTTAGTTATAGTAATATCTTGAGATTTGTCTGAAAATATTAATACTTGTATACAATTTGCAATTATGTACCATGCTTAAATCTTCAAATGTGCCACCCAGACATTCTGCCTGCTATACTTTCACCACCACACATTCAAAATGCGGGCTATTCTACTAGTGGCAGAACGTACACTCAAAGTTATTTGGCAGCTGGTGAAGAAACTTTGGAATCATTTGATGTTGGTATGTCCCAACATCATTTGTTGGTATTTAAATGAGGGTTTATTTAATGGACACACGTCATAAATATTATGTACCAAAATTGTGCTTAATGCCTATGAAATTTTGTTTAACATATTATACTAATCATTCCTTTCACTTACAAATTTTTCTTACTAATTTGTAATCCCATATTTGAAAGTACTTGCTGCAGAACTTGAACAAATTAAAGATTCTCAGCCAAGTGTTTCTGACTGGCAAAAAAGAAGAAAAAATGCAGAGATTAATTGGGGAGAAAGCAGGGCAATGCTGTTCGATTGGACATTGTCTGAGTTGGGTGTTCCAGATAAAGGTAAATTAAATATTGCTGTGTTCATTAAGGTTATACTGTATAATAAGCATCATATGCATATTAATGACACTCTATTAATACATTTAGACTTCAGATTGTTTAAAATGTTAGGTATACAGTATTTAAAATTAGTATAAATAATTACCCCTTTTTTCATCAGGTAAAGTTTGTGTACAATGTACAAATTGTGAGGCAAGCATCAAATGTGAAGACTGTTTTGCATTTTTGTGTCACATTTGTGACCAAATGCAACATTTTCTCATGCCTTTCCACCACAGATTATATTGGAAAAATGGCTTTTATGAGCCATTAGACCCGACACAAACTGTGTGCCCTGAAGGAAATATCTTTCACTGGAGTAAGTATACGATACCTGTATAAAATCCGTACTTTGTTCCGAGATTACTTCTACTTCCCAATCCCAGTCTAGAGCTACGATTATCTTGGTATAACAAAATAAAATGAATAAATGTTTCATTTCAGTCATTACAACATTTGGAGAAGTCTTAAAGTTTAAACCTGACACTTGGTTTTATAGATTGATTTAATCGTCTGATTGTTTCTTTTCTGTGAATTTCTCAGTCATTATCTGGAGAATAATGTCAATATTTTGTACAATCAAGAAACAATGAAATATTCAGTCTGAAATTCTTTTCCATAAAACTCATTTTGTCAAACTGTCTTCCTTTTCTTTGTTACCAGAACCTGTTGTACCAGCCCAACCACCAAATTCTTGCCCCAACTGCACAGATTGCAAGTTTAAAATTTCAAGCTCCAGCAATCTCTGCATCTTCATCACTATAATGGGTAAATAAACTTTAAAATTTACCCTTTTATTTCCATTACCGGATATTCCTGAATCACAATACATTTTGAAATTTTTGTTGCTATAAATGTTAATTTTTACATCACTATTTTAGCAAGTCGCCACACAACTCAATGCACTGTATTTTAAACTACAGGAAGGTATGACCTCTATACTCCAATCTATACATGCCACTGTGGATATGAGCATCAACAACTAGGCAAGACCATGCACAAGTCTGGTTTCTATTCATCATTAGGAAAGAGCAGCACATTCTACAGCACCAGTCTGCTTGAATCATGGCACCATATAAAAAGAAATTGTCCTGGAACATCATTTCGGGCATTAGTCACTGCACTGGAATCCTTTGGTGCTTCTCGTGGGCGTGTATGTTTTGATACCGTTATTCTTAATATTTTCAGTTTTATATTTCAATACAAAAATTATCAAAATTTTGTAGTAATGTATATTCATTTATTAATAATTAGTTTTTAATTTTGTTCAAACACAAAATGGAATGTTTTTTTTGTTTATTTATCTTATGTCATAATATGCATTTTAAATGTCACCATCTAAAAAATTCTATTCCTAGATTGGACCCATTAATTATATAACTTCGAAGAGAGTGTTCTTCGAATGGCGATTCCAGCAATATGAGCTGAGAAAAATTAGAGGAGAAGCTGACAATGAGTGTCCTGCTTGTGATAAAACCCCTTTAGCAGTACATATTGATGGCAACAAGAAGCTGTATCGTTACAACAAAGTTGGGAGGTAATAAAATGTGCTTTACAGATACTTAATGTATAGTATTCTTTTGTTCTCTACACACACTATATTATAATGAATTATATTGTCTTCAAATTAATGTTCTTATAAATAAAGTATGCACATATAAATATACATTGTCATATGACATATTTTTTAACTGAGTATGTCTTTATAGTTTGCCTTTCAATTGCATCCATATCATCATTTTATTTATCTAACACCATGTAAATTTTTGTTTTATGTAAAATTTAGCAGTGCATCAGAATTCTTCATATAAAACATTTTTTGATACCCCATTACCCATTGTTTAATATTATAGTGGTTACAGACAATAAATAATTATTTCTGAATTATCATTGCAGAGGTATCAGAAACCCCTATTATTCTGATAGTATCTTCAGCAAAGATGAAGATGTTCAAGCTCATGTTGGCACTATTCAGAGCTTGAAAACTAAGGTGAGTTTTATTATATATTGAGAAACCTTCAATTTTACCTAATAACTGTTTGGCGACTATAACATATGGTGGCCATTTTTGTATTTTTTCATTATAGTTTATATATATTGAATAAGGAAATATAACCCAATCAGTATAATGTAATCAGTATAATGCGATTTGTATTCAGTATTCAATAAGTATCAACTCCCTCAAATAATCAATAAAAGAATGAAAACATTGGTCAAACTTGAGTTGGTCTTGGTGAGTAAAGGTATGTTATGAAACTGTTATTAATCTATGCTCTTCAAGATGTTCATTGCTATAAATATTTTTCTCAGAAAGAACAGAAGAACTCACAGAGGGTGCAGTCTTTTGGAACCATCGAAAAATTGATGGACTGGCTCGTGCATTAGTTACTCGACTCAGAAAGGTACTAAAAATAATATATATTTATTTTATTTATTTGTATTTATTTTGAAACTTATTATAATGCATTTATATGTGAAAGGTATTATAATGCATTTATAGGTTAGTTATGTGTTCAGATCATGTACTACATATATTTTCCATTATAAATTAGCGACCATTTCCTTGAATTAACTGCTTGAACTTTTTCAATATATCAATAAGGTTAATTTGTATAAAGTATATAGTATTTAATTAACCTAAATGTATGATTCCGAGATATATCAAATGTGTTCACAGAGAAATCACAGTATCGTGATATATCACGGGAACTGTGATGAGGGTTTGAACCCCATGCACTGAGTGCTCTCAGATGCATGCTCTAGTTCACTACGCCACGACATGGTCAGATGAATTGCAACTTGGAGTACTACTGCACCCACAAGGATCCCAAGGCTTCCACTGAAGCCAAACCAGGTTTCACACAATTCCCCCATGAACTCGGTCTCTGTCATTCAGTAGTTCTGCCTTTGATGCCCCCATTTCAATGTCTTTCTCCATGTATTGATATATCACAATAATATGAATTCTATGTGTATTGAAAGGGCCATCAGAGGTAAAACTACTGGAGGACACAGACCAAGTACATGGGAAACTGCATGCACAACCGCCCATGGAATGGGTATGGGGGTGCATAATTAACAAAAATTGAATTGTGGGTTCATTAGTACCCTAGGTTGCAATTCTTTTGACCATGTTGTGGCGCATTCAACTACAGCAAGCATCTGGGAATGCCAAGCCCATAGGTTCGAACCACTCATCATGGTTAATGTGATTTGTTCATTAAATTTATTATATTTTCAAATAGGCCAGAGAGACGGAAATAACAGTTTCAAATGAGATCGACAAACTTGATGTTCAAAAGTCATTGATTCAAGAATGGCGATCTGACCTACAAATGATTTGTAAGGAGTTAGAGTTAAACACTGGAACAACCTCGAAGAACATAAAATATTCTATCGAGGCAGTTGCAGACTCTATCAGGCATCGCAAAAATCTGATTGCCACTGATGCAGGTAGGCTTACTATTTCTTTGTTAACTCTGAAGCAATTTCTATTTAGCTCTTGTCTATAATTTCTATGTAGGTAAATGATGAGGAAATTTTTTTAACAACTTTAAAACTTTCAGCCAAAAAACTTTATTTGCAGCATCCAGTAAAATGCGCTCTTCCCTCCGGCACAGAAATGAGTGTGATAGGAAAAAGCTTCAAGGCTTCATAAAAATCTACAATAGTGAAAACTCTGAAATTCTCAGTGAAAAGGATGCAATAGAAGGTATCCTGCCATGGCACAATTTATTGCCTCATCATAGCCAAAATGGTATGTAACTACATCTCATTTTATCAGGGGTTACAATTCGGCCTTATCAAGATAACTAACATTTAGCATGCATAATGGATAAGCTTTACTTATTTTTGAAGTAAAATATCATCACTACTGTTTGTAAAATAGGTGCAGTATCATAATCCGTAGGTTTTTATCAGGTTGATACTGCACAATAAACTATGTATAGTATGTATAATGCAAGTACCTAAACTGTAATTACATTAAATTGAGTTGTAGTTTACTTGCAGTAAATATAAATTTCCTCTTTTATTAGTGTCCCTTGCTCAAAAAAAGAAGGCAGTAGAAGATGTGGAGCTTCAGAAGAGATCCAGAGAAGAGCAACAACACACTGTTCAAGAAATGCTGCATTATCTCGCATATTACAAGAATAAGAGAGAGATTTTAACCGAACATACTGAAGAGTTGTTATGTGGAATTTTTCCTTCATATCTAAGCAAGGTAAGCTAACAGCCTAAATGTGTGTTGCAATTCAGTTCTTCATAAACATTTATCCAGCAGAATTTTATACTTGTCTTGCTATTTACAACTTTGACAGGTAGACAATTCCATGGTTTTCATATACTGTACTGGTGTGTTTTACATATATTTGAACTTTTACCGAAAACTTTATTTATTTATTCTAATTTCTTTAGTATTTTCAGGGAAATTTGTAAATGTCTTAAACCCCATTAAATAGTCTATATATTACAGGATCCTAACAAGTACACTATTGAAGAGAAGCACCTATCAACCAAAAATAAGAGTGGAATCTTGGCTCTTTTGAAGCAAGGGCAAAAGATGTGTTCTGACAAGCTGAGTGATGCAAAGCGTTTATTTGGATACCAGGAAGAGGATGTTGATGTTTCCGAGCCCTACCTGGAGCTTTGTGACAGTGAAGATGATGATGATGAAGATGAAGATTTACTACTAAACTCATGATACAAAAGTTAAGTATAATAAATTTTACCTGATTTCTCTTGCTAATTTCTCTTACTTAATTTCTCTAATTTCTAATTATCCTAGCCCTAAGATTACTACTGGCCTCCATTGCCTTGCCTGCACTTTGTTTCCCCCTTAACCATATCACTCATTCTTACAGGTGTGAGACAGAGAGGTACAAGATCATCCAAGAGGAACAACACCTGAAGCACCCAACATTTGGGTGTTTTAATTAATAAAAACGCCCTTCATGGCTTCACTCATCCTGGCTGGTTTAATTAAAAAAACCTAACCTAAACCTAATATATATACCTCTAGAGTCAAGGGAGTTAAGTTTTAGGCTGCACAATGAAACTGCTATTGACAATTTTATAACTGCTGCTGATAATGTCTGTCCTGTGACTTTTTTGTAAGCATAACCAAAAGGCTTAACAATCCCTTGCTTACAAAGGGAATACTTAAACCCATTAATAAAAAACATGACCTTGAGAAGAAGTATAGGTTAGGAATTGTCTCCAAAGAATTCTCATGCTCTTCAACAGGTCACTTGAACTCCAAACCTTTCCAGTTATCCTAAAAAAAGCGAGTTACCCCTGTACACAAATGTGGTGATCTCACAGATGTTAACAATTACAGACCTATATCAATCCTGCCTAACTTGTCAACATTTTTTGAAAAACTAATCTACAAGCAGTTTTACTCTTATCTAGCCAAACACCATATACTTAGTACTAGGCTGTACAAGAATATAACAACTCTTGTATATATCTCAAAAAAAAAAAAAAAAAAAAAAAAAAAGCACAAGACGAAGCTTGAAAAAGTTTAGTGGTATGCAAATAGGCTAGTCCCAGGACTAAGAGGCATGAGTTACGAGGACAGGCTGCGAGAAATGCAATTGATAGGGTACATAAAGATAAACTGTTTAACACGGGTGGTAGGCGAACAAGGGGACACAGGTGGAAACTTAGTACCCAAATGAACCACTAGGATGTTAGAAAGAACTTTTTCAGTGTCAGAGTAGTTAATAGATGGAATGCATTAGGCAGTGATGTGGTGGAGGCTGACTCCATACACAGTTTCAAATGCAGATATGATAGATCCCAGTAGGCTCAGGAATCTGTACATCAGTTGATTGCCAGTTGAGAGGTGGGACCAAAGAGCCAGAGCTCAACCCCCCGCAACCACAACTAGGTGAGTATACACACACACACACACACGTATACACACACACACACAGACACAAACATACACACACTAATGCCTCTATTCACCTTGCAGTAAATAGGAACCTGAAAGTCAGGAAGCTGCTAAAGGCTGCATCTTGGGGATGTGTGAGTGTGTTAGATAAAAATATATGTTGTTTAGATATGATGGAGGAAAAGAGGCCGAGAGTCGGTACATTAGACAACCGACGCTTAGAAAGGCGGGGTCCAAGAGCTAACAGCTAAATCTTGGAAATAATAAATTAAAATATTTAATACACCCACATACATGTTTCACATTATTTTGGCTGAGGGCACACTGAGGGCTGATGGCCCCGTCGACGGGGCAGGAAGTCGGTGGTTGATCAAAGGCCTCCCACATCCTCCACATACCTGAGGATTATTCCGGCTTAATTTTAAACGGAAGTAATGTCTTGGCATTTACGGCTTCAGCGGGTGGGTGGGTCCGTGGGTTTATTACACTGTGAGTGAAAACAATCGCCTATTCTCTATTTTATATTGCGGCTTGTAGAGCTAGAAGCTGTTGCCTCTTGTGTGCGTTGCACAAGGGGATTAATATCTGGATTAATAGCTTTCAATATTTCCAGTATTTTTTAAGGTAACGCTTAAATACCGAAGATACTGCTATTGGACACCGCTTAATTGACAATGTCTCAACAACGCAGGCTAAAGATGTGCGTGGCTCCTGCTATTGCAATGATGCTCATTTGTTTTTCAATGATGGGCCTTAGTTGCCCCCTCTCTAACTTACCGTTCTAAATACCCCTTCTCCATCTTCCGCAAACATTTCCCCTCATACATCTCCCCCCTTTCCTCCTGTCCCCCTTGTCCATCTTTGTCCCCCTGTCCATCTTTGTCCCCTGTCCCTCACTTTGTCCCCTTGCCCACATTTTCTGTCCTCTGTCCCAGATCCCTTTCCCCCTCTCTGTCCCCCTGTCCCCCCTTTCCATCTCTCTGTCCCCCTGTCCCTCTCTATCCCATTGTCCCTGTCTCTGTCCCCCCTGTCTCTCTCTGTCCCCCTGTTCTTCTCTGTCCTCCTGTTCCTCTCTCTGTCCCCCTGTCACTCTCTGTCCCCCTGTTCCTCTATGTCCCCCTGTCCATCTCTCTGTCCCCTGTACCTCTCTGTCCCCCTGCCCACTCTTTCTGTCCGCTGTCCATCATCTGTCCCCCTCCCTTTCCTCCAGTCCCCCTATCCATCTCTGTCCCCTTGTCCCTGTCTCTCCTCTGTCCTCCTCCTCCTGTCTCCTCTGTATATATATATATATATATATATATATATATATATATATATATATATATATATATATATATATATATATATATATATATATATATATATATATATGTATGTATGTATGAGTGTGTGTGTACATGTGTATACAACATTAATAATTTTGTAACTAGCGTCAAACATTGTTATTTGCTTAGCTAAACGAACTAGAGGGTTCCGGTCCTGAACCGATTATGTGCCTCTGTAATCCTTTACACCACGGCCCACGGGATGGGTATGGGGTGCATAATAAAGAAAGCAATAGAAGAAATTGAAATTGCATAATACGGTTATTGACATTCAATAATAGTAAGATAAAGCAATGAGGACCAAATGGGAGACCAGTGATCAGTGTCTTGTATTCCCTGCAATACCTCAAATCCTACGTACCTCACTGACAGGCTCCAGTATGTTTCTGTGAATAATTCAATTTCTCCCACCCTACCCATCAACATTGGTGTTCCTCAGGGCAGCATACTTGGCATACTTGGGTATCCTTTGGAGGTGCTTATCCAGTTCTCACTTGAACACTATGAGGGGATTGCCAGTTATGCCATGCAGTTATGCAATGTATGAATCTATCTATAAGTCCACCAATCTTTGTAAAAATTTCTTGTATGGATGTACCTTACCTAAATAAACATTTATTTATTTATTATTTATATTTAGGATTCATCAACTGCCAAAGATATTCACATGTCAGTATAATTCTGGCGAGAGAGAGGTTTGGGAAAAGCCGTTATACCAACTAGTCAGCAATAAGGGTGATATTTGTGGGGCACAGGCACACTCGGCCTGGCCCATTAACCCCCAACTGACACTATAACTACTAGCTACTAGGTACATGAACATAATTACATAATTTACGTACATAATTTAAGGTACATAATTACTAGGTACATGAGGACTGGCCATTGTACTATATAGACCTGAAAAAGTGTAACTTAGCGACAACAAGAAAATATTGAATCACAAGACCAACGACGACCATTCCCTTACCCTGCCATAAACACTGAAATTTGACACCCTACCTCTGGAGCCACCCTGACCACAGGTCCACCAACTACATTTCCCTCCCTCCAACTCTGCCTCCACTTACATTGTACACCACGCAAGTGTGGACTAGTGTGTAAATCTTACTGATACCACACTTAACCTTTATTCTTTCTCAATGTGTTGTATAAAAGGATCTGATTATACCGTTTCATTTCTAACTCCTTTTCTTGGAAGAATGCCACATATGATCGTACACACACACTAGGTCTGTATAGGGTATAGGCAAGGTCTGACAAGGTATACTAGGTGAGTACTAGTTGAGTACTTACACACAAGATATTCTAGGTGAGACTAGGTGAGTATACACACACACGCAACATATACTAAGTTAGTACACCCAGAAACAAGATATACTAGGTGAATACACACATACAAGGTATACTAGGTGAGTACTAGTTGAGAACTTACACACAAGATATTCTAGGTGAGACTAGGTGAGTATACACACACACACGCAACATATACTAAGTTAGTACACCCAGAAACAAGATATACTAGGTGAATACACACATACAAGGTATACTAGGTGAGTACTAGTTGAGAACTTACACACAAGATATTCTAGGTGAGACTAGGTGAGTATACACACACACACGCAACATATACTAGGTTAGTACACCCAGAAACAAGATATACTAGGTGAATACACACATACAAGGTATACTAGGTGAGTACTAGTTGAGAACTTACACACAAGATATTCTAGGTGAGACTAGGTGAGTATACACACACACACGCAACATATACTAGGTTAGTACACCCAGAAACAAGATATACTAGGTGAATACACACATACAAGGTATACTAGGTGAGTACTAGTTGAGAACTTACACACAAGATATTCTAGGTGAGACTAGGTGAGTATACACACACACACGCAACATATACTAGGTTAGTACACCCAGAAACAAGATATACTAGGTGAATACCCTAACACCAACCTCCTACAGTACACAACACCAACCTCCCACAGTACACCTCCCACAGGTAACCCCAGCACCAACCTCCCACAGTACACAACACCAACCTCCCACAGTACACATCCCACAGGTAACCCCAGCACCAACCTCCCACAGTACACAACACCAACCTCCCACAGTACACATCCCACAGGTAACCCCAGCACCAACCTCCCACAGTACACCTCCCACAGGTAACCCCAACACCAACCTCCCACAGTACACAACACCAACCTCCCACAGTACACCTCCTACAGGTAACCCCAACACCAACCTCACACAGTACACCTCCCACAGTAACCCCAGCACCAACCTCCCACAGTAACCCCAACACCAACCTCCCACAGTACACAACACCAACCTCCCACAGTACACATCCCACAGGTAACCCCAGCACCAACCTCCCACAGTACACCTCCCACAGGTAACCCCAACACCAACCTCCCACAGTACACAACACCAACCTCCCACAGTACACCTCCCACAGGTAACCCCAGCACCAACCTCCCACAGTACACAACACCAACCTCCCACAGTACACATCCCACAGGTAACCCCAGCACCAACCTCCCACAGTACACAACACCAACCTCCCACAGTACACCTCCCACAGGTAACCCCAGCACCAACCTCCCACAGTACACCTCCTACAGGTAACCCCAACACCAACCTCCCACAGTACACCTCCCACAGGTAACCCCAGCACCAACCTCCCACAGTACACCTCCTACAGGTAACCCCAACACCAACCTCACACAGTACACCTCCCACAGTAACCCCAGCACCAACCTCCCACAGGTACAAAATGAAGCCATGAGAATTATCTTAGGATGCCCAAGAAATGCTATGATTGAGAAAATCAGGATGGAGTTGAATCTGCAGAGTATTGGGGATAGAATTGCAGAGATAAATGTAGCTTCTGCCATTAGATTAATGAGAGGTGGGGGAGCTAATGAATTGGTCCTCTCAGTTCAAAAGGTGGGAAGTACTGAACAATGTATGATGAAGAAAAGAGCATATATGAATACCTTATGTTCTAATGTTATTAAGTATGATGTTATTTCAGAGTGTATTGCTGTGCCCAAGAGAAAATTTACACCACCATGGGAGGATTGTAATGTAGATGTAGTAATTACTCCCTTGCAAAAGAAAAAAAGTATGTATGAAATAGGAGAGCTGAGGGCAACATATGATTGTATAATTAGAAAATTGCCTACAGAAAACACTCTACTACATGTATATTGTGATGGGTCAGTAGCTAGGGATGGGAAGGCAGGATGTATATTGTGATGGGTCAGTAGCTAGGGATGGGAAGGCAGGATGTATATGTTCTTAACATTCTGAAACCTATATTGTTTGCTGATGATACTACACTCATCTACTCCAACCCCAACCCACATACACTAAATACTGTAATGTTGTTAATAATGAACTAAAAAAAGTCCACTTATGGATGTCAACCAACAAACTAACACTTAACATAGAAAAGCCCATTATCACCACACCAGAAATAAATATCTCTTTGATATCCCCAGAGTTAAACTTGTATAAATAAATAAATAAATAAATAAATATGTTTATTCAGGTAAGGTACATACATACAAGTAATGTTACATTAATGGATCGATATATAGATAGAGCTAGTACATACAATGCCTAAAGCCACTATTACGCAACGCGTTTCGGGCAGGAAAAACATTAATATCTAGAACTTAATACTAATTGAGCATAAAGAATAAAATGTGTTGAGAACAAATACAAATAAAGATAAAAAAAAGAGGGAACATGACTGAAAAAGCAGCACAAATACAATAGGTTGACAAACAGTGTTGATTAAAAAAAAAAAAAAAATAACAGACATGGGTTGACAATAGAGGGGTAAGGTAGGTTAGTGAATTTATTAGGTAGTGTTTAGTTTTTATCTTAAACTGGTTGAGAGAGGTACAGTCTTTAACATGGTTGGGAAGATCATTCCACATTCTGGGTCCCTTGATTTGTAGAGCATTTCTAGTTTGATTAAGTCGTATTCTTGGAATATCAAAACTGTATTTTTTTCTGGTGTGGTGCTCATGGGTTCTGTTACAACCTTCAATGAAGCTTTTGAGCTTATATGTATGTATTTGTAATGTATGTATGTAAACAATGTATTTATTATCATTTATCAATTCTGATAGAAATTACCTACTTAAAATTATCTGTTAGATTAAGGACCTGCCTGAAACGCTGCGCATACTAGTGGCTTTACAAGATTGTAAATACTGTACTATTCAATGTATTCTCACAACCCCAATGTACCTACTTGTATATATATAAATAAAATAAAATAAAATATTGTGATGGGTCAGTAGCTAGGGATGGGAAGGCAGGATGCAGTATGCCAAACTGAATTCGTGCGCCCCTTGAGGGACTTGAAGTAGAGGGATAGGGATCACAGGATAAGTATGGGTTGCACAAACTACTGGTAACAGGATGAGTATGGGTTGCACAATTAATTACTACAAAGTGGTTGAGTATGGGGTGCACGTAAATGAAGACTCCCAAGAAGCAAATCAGAGATCAGCCCAAGCTTCATCTTGAGGCAAAGCTCAATGCCTTAAGCCATATTGATGCTCTGTCCACAGAGCATTCTCTCTCTCAAATCATAATAGTACACTAATGGTTCCCTACACCACCCCTCAGGTGCAGCTGCAGCAGGCTTGGGTGACATGATGACTATGGGGTGCACAATAAACTAACACTCACAGAATGAGTATGGGCTGCACAATAAGCTACCTCTCACAAGATTAGTAATAAAGAAACATTAATTTTTTGGGTAGGGTGACTGAAACTCATCCTGGGGTAAAAATGTTTATTTAAATTTATTATAGTTAAATGAATTTAGTAAATTATTCCATATATTGTATTATAAGTGAATTGACACTAAACTATAAATGATACTAATAAGGTTTTAAAAATGAAAAACAGTAAAAATCCTTCATGTAAGATATGGAAGTTGAAAAGTAAATTAACTGTAAACTAAATTATAAACTGTAGACATAATATAAAGTATTATAAGTAAAATACCTATAAACTACCAAATAATGTGTAAGGAACCATTTCTATTGTTTGTCCTTTTTTACCTGTTTCCTCAGGTATTTTAAAATTCCCATTCCGTTGTTACTACACTGTTTTCCTGGTGTAGTTCCCTGTGGTTCAAATTTTACTACTTGTACTTCTTGCTGTTTCTGAAGGATTGCTAATGGTAGCCCTTGTTGCACCGGCGGAACTTTTTGTAAATGTTCCACCTGCGGAACTTTTTGTAATTGTTGAATTTCTTGCACCAGCGGTACCTTTTGGACTTTATGCACCTGCTGCACTTGTAGCTCGTCAGGATTTTTTTCCAGGGCATTATCGCTATCACCTTCTGATCCTAATGTAAGTTTATCTGCATCAAGCTTCCTTGTGCGTGCTGGAATAAAAAATAAAAATAAAAAATAAAAAATTTTGAAATGGAAGATCCTGTGTAACAAATTTAATCAGTTACTATGATCGAGCCGCAGAAATTTTACAGGAAAGATATGGTTGGGTTGACTGCATCTATCTGGACCTAAAAGAGGCATTCAATAGAATTCCACATAAGAGTTTGTTCTGGAAACTGGAACATATTGGAGGGGTGACAGGTAAGCTTCTAACATGGATTAAAAAATTTCAAACTGATAGAAAAATGAGGGCAGTAATCAGAGGCAATGTATTGGACTGGAGAAATGTCACGAGTGGAGTACCACAGGGTTTAGTTCTGGCATTCATGGATAAATAATAAATAAATTGTTCATGATTTTTTTAGACAAAAGCTAGAATATGCAGCAGTTGTATGGTGCCCATATCTTAAGAAGTACATGTACAAACTTGAAATGATACAAAGACGTCATGGGTGTCATAGGGGCACCAGCACACTGGTTTGCTAAAGGGCCCTTAATGCTGTCGAGACCTTATGGGCCCTTGGACCCATTACGTTAAGACATAGTGCTGTATTGGGCCACACACTTTTTGCCATATACATCAACGACAGAGATGATTGAATTGAAATTATATATATATATATATATATATATATATATATATATATATATATATATATATATATATATATATATATATATACATATATATATATATATATATATATATATATATATATATATATATATATATATATATATATGTCGTACCTAATAGAACGCACTTCTCAGCCAACTATGCATGGCCCAATTTGCATAATAAGCCAAGTTTTCATGAATTAATGTTTTTTCGACTACCTAACCTACCTAACCTAACCTAACCTAACTTTTTCTGCTACCTAACCTAACCTAACCGATAGAGATAGGTTAGGTTAGGTTAGGTAGGGTTGGTTAGGTTCGGTCATATATCTACGTTAATTTTAACTCCAATAAAAAAAATTGACCTCATACGTAATGAATTGGGTAGCTTTATCATTTCATAGGAAAAAAATTAGAAAAAATATATTAATTCAGGAAAACTTGGCTTATTAGGCAAATCGGGCCTTGAATAGTAGGCTGAGAAGTGCGTTCTGGCTATTAGGTACGACATATATATATATATACATATGTATATATATATATATATACATATGTATATATATATATATATATATGATAGAAAATAATAGGTGGTGATATATTTATATATTATGTGAACTACTTACACAAAAAGAAGTTAGTGGTGAAGATCTTCTTGTCCTCTTCTTGTATTACGTTGTTTGGTAGGATACCATGTCACCCGTGCTGGTCCTTTCTTGTAATAGATAACGATTGATTCATACCCACAGCCACGCAGATATGTTAGCTGAAAAGCAAATAATATTTAAACAATAACACTATCTGGGAAAATGCAACAAAATAAATGTTTGAAGCATAGCTGTGCATGTGCAATAGAACCCATAATAGAATCACAATACCAGAAATAAATATCTTTGATATCCCCAGAGTCAAAGTTATTCTGTGTAAATACTCTATGCAAATAAAGGGACCTTGTCTATGGAACTAACTTGCTAACAAATTTAAAAACTGTCCAACTTCTGCCATTTTAAAAAATAAAACCAAAAAGTACCTAAATTTTTTCTTGATAGTTTCCTAACTAGTGTATTAAACTCGCACTGTATCTTATGAAATCCAATGCCAGAATATATGTGCCTAAACCATACAACTTTTCCATTGTAATCATTGCTATCACCTTATATCATGATTGTTATATTGAATGCATATCTTACTATATTATACCTTGAAATATTCCTCAAATTATGCTACAATTTATATGTTGATAACCCTCAAATTTTACTTTAATGTACATAGTAATCTTTGTGATACTTTCTTACAATGTACCAGCCAATTTTTTCCATTTAAGCTTTAAATTGCCTATTTAAAATTATCTGTTAGATTAAGGACCTGCCCAAAACACTATGTGTGCTAGTGGCTTTACAAGAATGTAAAAACATCAATTCTATGTACTCTCATAATCCCAGTGTGCTATCTTGTATATAAATAAATAAACAAATAGTATGTAAGTACTGTACAGCATTATTCATGTTGATTCTATACCTTATCAAGCAAGTTCAGCATAAGAAGAATACAAATGAATACAACAGATGTAGACAAACTTCAATACCTGATTTTCAATCCTTCGTAGAACCCGGCTTGCTGTATTTCGTTCTAAAGCCTTCTTGCCTTTAAGTAGAAAACGGGCTTCCTCTTCTTTCTTCATTAATTCTCTACTGTTTCGGAAGTCACACTGGCAGAACTTGCAAACATTGCTTCGGACATGCACACATTGTTTGCAGTTTGTGCATCTCCTCAAGAATTTTCCCTGAAGACCTGAAGGAAATAGTTTCTAATAAAATACTTATATTCAAATGACCTATGCTGCAAAAATTATAAGTTAAATTGTTGTTAAAATGTACTACAGTAATTAAATATATTATTTAAATTATGAAATAATCTACATTAACACTAGTGAGAGCAATGTTAAAAATTTTAGGACTGCATCTGGAAATAACTTTAATTTTGGATGTGATTAACCATGCTGTAACTCGTATAACAAAACTGAGAGGAGTTGAATCCAACAGCCTGATTGACCAGGCTGTTAATTTCAAGCGAATACTATATTATTGGAAGAAAAAAAAATTATATATATATATATATATATATATATATATATATATATATATATATATATATATATATATATATATATATATATATATATATATATATATATATATATATATGTCGTACCTAATAGCCAGAACGCACTTCTCAGCCTACTATGCAAGGCCCGATTTGCCTAATACGCCAAGTTTTCATGAACTAATTGTTTTTCGACGACCTAACCTACCTAACCTAACCTAACCTAACTTTTTCGGCTACCTAACCTAACCTAACCTATAAAGATAGGCTAGGTTAGGTTAGGTAGGGTTGGTTAGGTTCTGTCATATATCTACGTTAATTTTAACTCCAATAAAAAAAAAATGACCTCATACATAATGAAGTGGGTAGCTTTATCATTTCATAAGAAAAAAATTAGAGAAAATATATTAATTCAGGAAAACTTGGCTCATTAGGCAAATCGGGCCTTGCATAGTAGGCTGAGAAGTGCGTTCTGGCTACTAGGTACGACATATATATATATATATATATATATATATATATATATATATATATATATATATATATATATATATATAACCAATATTGTAACTTTTTTTGTGTAATGACGTTTTCAAATAAAGTTAGATAAATATACACACATACCAAAAGAATAAGGGTGGTAGGAGAAGAAAATATGAAAGTGTTCAGTGAGGATCCACAAGGTCTTCTCTGAGTACTCTTTATTTTCTTCTCCGAGGCTATGGGTCCCTACACTTGCACCAGAGGTGGTACCCCTCATATATATATATATATATATATATATATATATATATATATATATATATATATATATATATATATATATATATATATATATATATATATATATATATATATATATATATATATATATATATATATATGTCGTACCTAGTAGCCCGAACGCACTTCTCAGCCTACTATGCAAGGCCCGATTTGCCTAATAAGCCAAGTTTTTATGAATTAATTGTTTTTCGACTACCTAACCTACCTAAGCTAACCTAACCTAACTTTTTCGGCTACCTAACCTAACCTAACCTATAAATATAGGTTAGGTTAGGTTAGGTAGGGTTGGTTAGGTTCGGCCATATATCTACGTTAATTTTAACTCCAATAAAAAAAATTGACCTCATACATAATGAAATGGGTAGCTTTATCATTTCATCAGAAAACAAATTAGAGAAAATATACTGTCAGGAAAACTTGGCTTATTATGCAAATCGGGCCTTGCATAGTAAGCCGAGTACGACGTTCTGGCTACTAGGTACAACATATATATATATATATATATATATATACATACATACATACATACATACATACATACATACATACATACATACATACACACATACATATATATATATATATATATATATATATATATGACAGTGTCAGATTCAGTTTACTACAGTTTAGTAATTTCTTACCATTTGATGTACTAGGTAGATCCATGTTTGGTGAAGTTTTATAGCTGGAGCTGGAAGATCCTGTCGAGATGACTTCTTCAAAGAGAATAGCTTCAACACACATTGTGTCTTGAGTCTACCAGTACTTGGCCTACAGTTACCAGATCTGATTTACAGAAACTAGTGAACTATGGAGATAAGATTGTTAATAATATACTTTTTTTGAGATTCATATGACTTGCAGCTTAAAAACCAACCTTATTTTAAAATAGTACACTAAAGTACATAGCAAATTGCGAAATTCGTAGTTTTTTAACTACTTTAAAGCTAAATTCTCAAGCTTTGAAAATAAGCACAATTTGCTATTTTAAGCGGAATCTGGCAACTCTGATTTAGCATGTAAACATTGACTTGCATTCACAATGTAGTTATTTATTTTTCAACAATTTAAAACGAGTTATGAAAATACACACATTGGTACATTATTGCAAAGGCACTATACTATATATATATATATATATAAATTGTTGCAAGTCGAGCAACAAATATTTTACATTGAACAACAAATGAGATTGGAAAAGCAGTATTGCCAAAATAGACCCCAGACACACCCTGTGGGTAGTAATGGACCCCCATACCGACCCTATGAGGGGTAGTGGACCCCATAATAACACTATGGGCGATAGTGGACACTATACAAACACTATGGGCGGTAGTTGACTTCATAGAGACCCTGTGGGCGGTAAGGGACCCCCTATCGACCCTGTGGGCGGCAGTGGACCCCCTATCGATCCTGTGGGCGGCAGTGGACCCCCTACCGACCCTGTGGGCGGCAGTGGACCCCTACCGAACGTGTGGGCGGCAGTGGACCCCCTACCGACCCTGTGGGCGGCAGTGGACCCCCTATCGATCCTGTGGGCGGTAGTGGACCCCCCCCATATCGACCCTGTGGGCGGCAGTGGACCCCCTATCGATCCTGTGGGCGGCAGTGGACCCCCTACCGACCCAGTGGGTGGCAGTGGACCCCCTGCCGACCCTGTGGGCGGTAGTGGACCCCTACCGACCCTGTGGACGGTAGTTGACTTCATAGCGACCCAGTGGGCGGTAGTGGACCCCATACCGACCCTGTGGGTGGCGGTGGACTCCATACCGACTCTGTGGGCGGCAGTGAACCCTATATACTAATCCTGTGGGCGATACTGTACCCTATAGTCATCCTGTGGGGGCAATGGATGCCATACATATCCAGTGGGTGTTATTGTACCCCATACTTATTCTGTGGGTGGTTGGAGCCCCATACCCATCCTGTGGGTTATAGTGGACCCCATACTCATCCTGTGGGTGGTATTGGACCCCATACCTATCCTGTGGGTGGTTGTGAGCCCATACCCATCCTGTCGGTGGTAGTGGACGCAATACACATCCAGTGGATGGTATTGGATCCCATACCCTTCCTGTGGGTGGAAGTGATCCCCATACCATTCCTGTGGGTGGATGTGACCCCCATACTCATCCTGCGGGTGTTATTGGACCCCTTACCCACCTAACAGGTGGTAGTGGACCCTATACTAATCCTATAATTTCCAATAATCCACACCATACCATCCTGTTTGCAGTAGTTTACCCTATATACATTCCAACATAACATCGTTTTCTGTTAGCGTTCCTACAAAACATTCTTTAAAGATTTCTAAAGCACAAACTATAGTATATAATATTGATTGGTGAAGCACTTATTCTATGTAATAATTTATTGTGCTTATTATAATTTACTAAGAACAACTAATATTTCTCAAAACAAAACTACGAGCCTTCAATAGGATGTAGCTGATCTGTAATATTATAAGAGCATGGACAATAGTAGGTGAATTTCACAACCCATGTGGGACCTGAAAACTACAATTTTCGTTATAATTGAACCAATCACGACTATTCAGCTATCTACGTTGATGGACGAGTACTGTGAGACGTAAATTGGTACGTGAGGAAGAGTTTGAGCCTTGGTAAAAAAGTTAACTGGGAATATATCACATATGTACTAAATCACATTCCACATATTGACTTTAAGCACTAGTCATATATGTACTGTCTTGTGTGAGAACGGGTTGCATAGACACAGAGTTCTCCCATATTAATAGGAATTTGATGAAAGACAGTGAGTTGCCCCTCACTATGCTCTAGTTGCCCTTGGGATATGGTGATCTTTGGAGGTGAAATACTCTGAAGTTACCATCTCCTTTAACGGTCTGAGCTGTGGTGCAGTGGGTTTAAGGCGTACCAGTTATGCCATTTGCTGTAAGTCTTCTGTGCTGGCTAGCGTACGAATCTCCTGGTGGGAAAGTGTTCTAAGGTTGTATAATCTCTCTTGCGTGTTTAGGCAAGTTGTGCAGTAAGCATAGACACAGAGTTCTCCCATATTAACAGGAATTTGATGAAAGAACGTGAGTAGCCCCTCACTAAGCCCTAGTTGCCCTTGGGAGATGGTGATCTTTATAGGTGAAATACTCCGAAGTTACCATCTCTTTTAAGGGTCTGAGCCGAGGTGCAGTGGGCTAAAGGCGTACCAGTTATGCCAGTTGCTGTAAGACTTCTGTGCTGGCTAGGGTTCGAATCTCCTGGTGGGAAAGTGCTCTAATGTTGTATAATCTCTCTTGCGTGTTTAGGCAAGTTGTGCATTAAGGATAGACACAGAGTTCTCCCATATTAACAGGAATTTGATGAAAGAACGTGAGTAGCCCTTCACTATGCTCTAGTTGCCCTTGGGAGATGGTGATCTTTGGAGGTGAAATACTCCGAAGTTACCATCTCTTTTAAGGGTCTGAGCTCTGGTGCAGTGGGTTAAAGGCTTACCAGTTATGCCATTTGCTGTAAGGCTTCTGTGCAGGCTAGATTTGGAATCTCCTGGTGGGAAAGTGTTCTAAGGTTGTATAATCTCTCTTGCGTGTTTAGGCAAGTTGTGCATTAAGGATAGACACAGAGTTCTCCCATATTAACAAGAATTTGATGGAAGAACGTGAGTAGCCCCTCACTATGCTCTAGTTGCCCTTGGGATATGGTGATCTTTGGAGGTGAAATACTCTGAAGTTACCATCTCCTTTAACGGTCTGAGCTGTGGTGCAGTGGGTTTAAGGCGTACCAGTTATGCCATTTGCTGTAAGTCTTCTGTGCTGGCTAGCGTACGAATCTCCGGGTGGGAAAGTGTTCTAAGGTTGTATAATCTCTCTTGCGTGTTTAGGCAAGTTGTGCAGTAAGCATAGACACAGAGTTCTCCCATATTAACAGGAATTTGATGAAAGAACGTGAGTAGCCCTTCACTAAGCCCTAGTTGCCCTTGGGAGATGGTGATCTTTATAGGTGAAATACTCCGAAGTTACCATCTCTTTTAAGGGTCTGAGCCGAGGTGCAGTGGGCTAAAGGCGTACCAGTTATGCCAGTTGCTGTAAGACTTCTGTGCTGGCTAGGGTTCGAATCTCCTGGTGGGAAAGTGCTCTAATGTTGTATAATCTCTCTTGCGTGTTTAGGCAAGTTGTGCATTAAGGATAGACACAGAGTTCTCCCATATTAACAGGAATTTGATGAAAGAACGTGAGTAGCCCTTCACTATGCTCTAGTTGCCCTTGGGAGATGGATCTTTGGAGGTGAAATACTCCGAAGTTACCATCTCTTTTAAGGGTCTGAGCTCTGGTGCAGTGGGTTAAAGGCTTACCAGTTATGCCATTTGCTGTAAGGCTTCTGTGCAGGCTAGATTTGGAATCTCCTGGTGGGAAAGTGTTCTAAGGTTGTATAATCTCTCTTGCGTGTTTAGGCAAGTTGTGCATTAAGGATAGACACAGAGTTCTCCCATATTAACAAGAATTTGATAGAAGAACGTGAGTAGCCCCTCACTATGCTCTAGTTGCCCTTGGGAGATGGTGATCTTTTGAGGTGAAATACTCTGAAGTTATCATCTCTTTTAAGGGTCTGAGCTGTGGTGCAGTAGGGTTAAAGGCGTACCAGTTATGCCATTTGCTGTAAGTCTTCTGTGCTGGCTAGGGTTACGAATCTTCCTGGTGGGAAAGTGTTCTAAGGTTGTATAATCTCTCTTGCGTGTTTAGGCAAGTTGTGCATTAAGCATAGACACAGAGTTCTCCCATATTAACAGGAATTTGATGAAAGAACGTGAGTAGCCCCTCACTATGCCTTAGTTGCCCTTGGGAGATGGTGATCTTTATAGGTGAAATACTCCGAAGTTACCATCTCTTTTAAGGGTCTGAGCTGTGGTGCAGTGGGCTAAAGGCGTACCAGTTATGCCAGTTGCTGTCAGGCTTCTGTGATGGCTAGGGTTCGAATCCTCCTGGTAGGCAAAGTGTTCTAATGTTGTATAATCTCTCTTGCGTGTTTAGGCAAGTTGTGCATTAAGCATAGACACAGAGTTCTCCCATATTAACAGGAATTTGATGAAAGAACGTGAGTAGCCCCTCACTATGCTCTAGTTGCCCTTGGGAGATGGTGATCTTTGGAGGTGAAATACTCCGAAGTTACTTATCTCTTTTAAGGGTCTGAGCTCTGGTGCAGTGGGTTAAAAGGCGTACCAGTTATGCCAGTTTGCTGTAAGGCTTCTGTGCTGGCTAGAGTTACGAATCTCCTGGTGGGAAAGTATTCTAAGGTTGTATAATCTCTCTTGAGTGTTTAGGCAAGTTGTGCATTAAGCATAGACACAGAGTTCTCCCATATTAACAGGAATTTGATAGAAGAACGTGAGTAGCCCCTCACTATTCTCTAGGTGCCCTTGGGAGATGGTGATCTTTGGAGGTGAAATACTCCGAAGTTATCATCTCTTTTGAAGGGTCTGAGCTGTGGTGCAGTAGGATAAAGGTGTACCAGTTATGCCAGTTGCTGTAAGGCTTCTGTGCTGGCTAGGATTCGAATCTCCTGGTGGGAAAGTGTTCTAATGTTGTACTAATCTGTCTTGCGTGTTTAGGCAAGTTGTGCATTAAGCATAGACACAGAGTTCTCCCATATTAAGAGGAATTTGATGAAAGAACGTGAGTAGCCCCTCACTATGCTCTAGTTGCCCTTGAGAGATGGTGATCTTTAGGAGGAGAAATACTCCGAAGTTACCATCTCTTTTAAGGTCCTGAGCTGTGGTGCAGTGGGTAAAGGCGTACCAGTTATGCCAGTTGCTGTAAGGCTTCTGTGCTGGCTAGGGTTCGAATCTCCATGGTAGGAAAGTGTTCTAAGGTTGTATAATCTCTCTTGCGTGTTTAGGTAAGTTGTGCATTAAGCATTAGACACAGAGTTCTCCATATTAACAGGAATTTGATGAAAGAATGTGAGTAGCCCCTCACTATGCTCTAGTTGCCCTTGGGAGATGGTGATCTTTGGAGGTGAAATACTCCGAAGTTACCTATCTCATTTTAAGGGTCTGAGCTCTGGTGCAGTGGGTTAAAGGTGTACCAGTTATGCCAGTTTGCTGTAAGGCTTCTGTGCTGGCTAGGGCTACGAATCTCCTGGTGGGAAAGTAGTTCTAAGGTTGTATAATCTCTCTTGCCTGTTTAGGCAAGTTGTGCATTAATCATAGACACAGAGTTCTCCCATATTAATAGGAATTTGATGAAAGAACGTGAGTAGCCCCTCACTATTCTTTAGATGCCCTTGGGAGATGGTGATCTTTAGAGGTGAAATACTCCGAAGTTACCATCTCTTTTGAAGGTTCTGAGCTGTGGTGCAGTGGGCTAAAGGTGTACCAGTTATGCCAGTTGCTGTCAGGCTTCTGTGATGGCTAGGATTCGAACCTCCTGGTAGGCAAAGTGTTCTAATGTTGTATAATCTGCTCTTGCGTGTTTAAGTCAAGTTGTGCATTAAGCATAGACACAGTAGTTCTCCATATTAACGAGGAATTTGATGAAAGAACGTGAGTAGCCCCTCACTATGCTCTAGTTGCCCTTGGGAGATGGTGATCTTTGGAGGTGAAATACTCCGAAGTTACCATCTCTTTTAAGGGTCTGAGCTCTGGTGCAGTGGGTTAAAGGCGTACCAGTTATGCCAGTTGCTGTAAGGCTTCTAGTGCATGGCTAGGGTTCGAATCTCCTGGTGGGAAAGTGTTCTAAGGTTGTATAATCTCTCTTGCGTGTTTAGGCAAGTTGTGCATTAAGCATAGACACAGAGTTCTCCCATATTAACAGGAATTTGATGAAAGAACGTGAGTAGCCCCTCACTATGCTCTAGTTGCCCTTGAGAGATGGTGATCTTTGGAGGATGAAATACTCCGAAGTTACCATCTCTTTTCAGGGTCTGAGCTCTGGTGCAGTGGGTAAAGGCGTACCAGTTATGCCAGTTGCTGTAAGGCTTCAGTGCTGGCTAGGGTTCGAATCTCCTGGTGGGAAAGTGTTCTAAGGTTGTATAATCTCTCTTGCGTGTTTAGGCAAGTTGTGCATTAAGCATAGACACAGAGTTCTCCATATTAACAGGAATTTGATGAAAGAACCTGAGTAGCCCCTCACTATTCTCTAGTTGCCCTTGGGAGATGGTGATCTTTGGAGGTGAAATACTCCGAAGTTACCATCTCTTTTGAGGGTCTGAGCTGTGGTGCAGTGGGGTAAAGGTGTACCAGTTATGCCAGTTGCTGTAAGGCTTCTGTGCTGGCTAGGGTTCGAATCTCCTGGTGGGAAAGTGTTCTAATGTTGTATAATCTGTCTTGCGTGTTTAATCAAGTTGTGCATTAAGCATAGACACAGAGTTCTTCCATATTAGGAGGAATTTGATGAAAGAACGTGAGTAGCCCCTCACTATGCTCTTAGTTGCCCTTGGGAGATGGTGATCTTTGGAGGTGAAATACTCCGAAGTTACCATCTCTTTTTAAGGGTCTGAGCTCTGGTGCAGTGGGTTAAAGGCTTACCAGTTATGCCATTTGCTGTAAGGCTTCTGTGCATGGCTAGGGTTCGAATCTCCTGGTGGGAAAGTGTTCTAAGGTTGTATAATCTCTCTTGCGTGTTTAGGCAAGTTGTGCATTAAGCATAGACACAGAGTTCTCCCATATTAACAGGAATTTGATGAAAGAACGTGAGTAGCCCCTCACTATGCTCTAGTTGCCCTTGAGAGATGGTGATCTTTGGAGGAGAAATACTCCGAAGTTACCATCTCTTTTGAGGGTCTGAGCTGTGGTGCAGTGGGATAAAGGTGTACCAGTTATGCCAGTTGCTGTAAGGCTTCTGTGCTGGCTAGGGTTCGAATCTCCTGGTGGGAAAGTGTTCTAAGTTGTATAATCTCTCTTGCGTGTTTAGGCAAGTTGTGCATTAAGCATAGACACAGAGTTCTCCCATATTAACAGGAATTTGATGAAAGAATGTGAGTAGCCCCTCACTATGCTCTAGTTGCCCTTGGGAGATGGTGATCTTTGGAGGTGAAATACTCCGAAGTTACCATCTCATTTAAGGGTCTGAGCTCTGGTGCAGTGGGTTAAAGGCTGTACCAGTTATGCCAGTTGCTGTAAGGCTTCATGTGCTGGCTAGGGTTCGAATCTCCTGGTGGGAAAGTGTTCTAAGGTTGTATAATCTCTCTTGCGTGTTTAGGCAAGTTGTGCATTAAGCATAGACACAGAGTTCTCCCATATTAATAGGAATTTGATGAAAGAACCGTGAGTAGCCCCTCACTATGCTCTAGTTGCCCTTGGGAGATGGTGATCTTTGGAGGTGAAATACTCCTGAAGTTACCATCTCCTTTTACGGTCTGAGCTGTGGTGCAGTGGGTTAAAGGCGTACCAGTTATGCCAGTTGCTGTAAGGCTTCTGTGCTGGCTAGGGTTCGAATCTCCTGGTGGGAAAGTGTTCTAATGTTGTATAATCTCTCTTGCGTGTTTAGGCAAGTTGTGCATTAAGCATAGACACAGAGTTCTCCATATTAACAGGAATTTGATGAAAGAACGTGAGTAGCCCCTCACTATGCTCTAGTTGCCCTTGGGAGATGGTGATCTTTGGAGGTGAAATACTCCGAAGTTACCATCTCTTTTAAGGGTCTGAGCTCTGGTGCAGTGGGTTAAAGGCTTACCAGTTATGCCATTTGCTGTAAGGCTTCTGTGCAGGCTAGGGTTCGAATCTCCTGGTGGGAAAGTGTTCTAAGGTTGTATAATCTCTCTTGCGTGTTTAGGCAAGTTGTGCATT
Source organism: Procambarus clarkii (assembly GCF_040958095.1). Classification (NCBI taxonomy): domain Eukaryota; kingdom Metazoa; phylum Arthropoda; class Malacostraca; order Decapoda; family Cambaridae; genus Procambarus; species Procambarus clarkii. Next base: position 23,201,414 of record NC_091221.1, on the reverse strand, counting down.
AAGCATAGACACAGAGTTCTCCCATATTAACAGGAATTTGATGAAAGAACGTGAGTAGCCCCTCACTATGCTCTAGTTGCCCTTGAGAGATGGTGATCTTTGGAGGATGAAATACTCTGAAGTTACCATCTCTTTTAAGGGTCTGAGCTGTGGTGCAGTGGGTTAAAGGCTGTACCAGTTATGCCAGTTGCTGTAAGGCTTCTGTGCTGGCTAGGGTTCGAATCTCCTGGTGGGAAAGTGTTCTAAGGTTGTATAATCTCTCTTGCGTGTTTAGGTCAAGTTGTGCATTAAGCATAGACACAGAGTTCTCCCATATTAACAGGAATTTGATGAAAGAACGTGAGTAGCCCCTCACTATGCTCTAGTTGCCCTTGGGAGATGGTGATCTTTGGAGGTGAAATACTCCGAAGTTACCATCTCTTTTAAGGGTCTGAGCTGTGGTGCAGTGGGTTAAGGCTGTACCAGTTATGCCATTTGCTGTAAGGCTTCTGTGCTGGCTAGGGTTCGAATCTCCTGGTGGGAAAGTGTTCTAAGGTTGTATAATCTCTCTTGCGTGTTTAGGCAAGTTGTGCATTAAGCATAGACACAGAGTTCTCCCATATTAACTAGGAATTTGATGAAAGACAGTGAGTAGCCCCTCACTATGCTCTAGTTGCCCTTGGGATATTGTGATCTTTGGAGGTGAAATACTCTGAAGTTACCATCTCCTTTAAGGGTCTGAGCTTGGTGCAGTGGGTTAAGGCGTACCAGTTATGCCATTTGCTGTAAGTCTTCTGTGCTGGCTAGCGTACGAATCTCCTGGTGGGAAAGTGCTCTAATGTTGTATAATCTCTCTTGCGTGTTTAGGCAAGTTGTGCATTAAGGATAGACACAGAGTTCTCCCATATTAACAGGAATTTGATGAAAGAACGGGAGTAGCCCTTCACTATGCTCTAGTTGCCCTTGGGAGATGGTGATCTTTGGAGGTGAAATACTCCGAAGTTACCATCTCTTTTAGGGTCTGAGCTCTGGTGCAGTGGGTTAAAGGCTTACCAGTTATGCCATTTGCTGTAAGGCTTCTGTGCAGGCTAGGGTTGGAATCTCCTGGTGGGAAAGTGTTCTAAGGTTGTATAATCTCTCTTGCGTGTTTAGGCAAGTTGTGCATTAAGGATAGACACAGAGTTCTCCAATATTAACAAGAATTTGATAGAAGAACGTGAGTAGCCCTCACTATGCTCTAGGTGCCCTTGGGAGATGGTGATCTTTTGAGGTGAAATACTCTGAAGTTATCATCTCTTTTAAGGGTCTGAGCTTTGGTGCAGTAGGTTAAAGGCGTACCAGTTATGCCAGTTGCTGTAAGGCTTCTGTGCTGGCTAGGGTTCGAATCTCCTGGCGGGAAAGTGTTCTAAGGTTGTATAATCTCTCTTGCGTGTTTAGGCAAGTTGTGCATTAAGCATAGACACAGAGTTCTCCCATATTAACAGGAATTTGATGAAAGAACGTGAGTAGCCCCTCACTATGCTTTAGATTGCCCTTGGGAGATGGTGATCTTTATAGGTGAAATACTCCGAAGTTACCATCTCTTTTAAGGTTCTGAGCTGTGGTGCAGTGGGCTTAAAGGCGTACCAGTTATGCCAGTTGCTGTAAGGCTTCTGTGATGGCTAGGGTTCGAATCTCCTGGTAGGAAAGTGTTCTAATGTTGTATAATCTCTCTTGCGTGTTTAGGCAAGTTGTGCATTAAGCATAGACACAGAGTTCTCCCATATTAACAGGAATTTGATGAAAGAACAGTGAGTAGCCCCTCACTATGCTCTAGTTGCCCTTGGAGATGGTGATCTTTGGAGGTGAAATACTCGAAGTTACCATCTCTTTTCAGGGTCTGAGCTGTGGTGCAGTGGGTAAAGGCGTACCAGTTATGCCAGTTGCTGTAAGGCTTCATGTGCTGGCTAGGGTTCGAATCTCCTGGTGGGAAAGTGTTCTAAGGTTGTATAATCTCTCTTGCGTGTTTAGGCAAGTTGTGCATTAAGCATAGACACAGAGTTCTCCCATATTAACAGGAATTTGATGAAAGAATGTGAGTAGCCCCTCACTATGCTCTAGTTGCCCTTGGGAGATGGTGATCTTTGGAGGTGAAATACTCCGAAGTTACCATCTCTTTTAAGGGTCTGAGCTGTGGTGCAGTGGGTTAAGGTGTACCAGTTATGCCATTTGCTGTAAGGCTTCTGTGCTGGCTAGGGTTCGAATCTCCTGGTGGGAAAGTGTTCTAAGGTTGTATAATCTCTCTTGCCGTGTTTAGGCAAGTTGTGCATTAAGCATAGACACAGAGTTCTCCCATATTAATAGGAATTTGATGAAAGACAGTGAGGTAGCCCCTCACTATGCTCTAGTTGCCCTTGGAGATGGTGATCTTTGGAGGTGAAATACTCTGAAGTTACCATCTCCTTTTAACGGGTCTGAGCTGTGGTGCAGTGGGTTAAAGGCGTACCAGTTATGCCATTTGCTGTAAGGCTTCTGTGCTGGCTAGGCGTACGAATCTCCTGGTGGGAAAGTGTTCTAAGGTTGTATAATCTCTCTTGCGTGTTTAGGCAAGTTGTGCATTAAGCATAGACACAGAGTTCTCCATATTAACAGGAATTTGATGAAAGAACGTGAGTAGCCCCTCACTATGCTCTTAGTGCCCTTGGGAGATGGTGATCTTTGGAGGTGAAATACTCTGAAGTTACCATCTCTTTTAAGGGTCTGAGCTGTGGTGCAGTGGGTTAAAGGCGTACCAGTTATGCCAGTTGCTGTAAGCTTCTGTGCTGGCTAGGGTTCGAATCTCCTGGTGGGAAAGTGTTCTAAGGTTGTATAATCTCTCTTGCGTGTTTAGGCAAGTTGTGCATTAAGCATAGACACAGAGTTCTCCCATATTAACAGGAATTTGATGAAAGAACGTGAGTAGCCCCTCACTATGCTCTAGTTGCCCTTGGGAGATGGTGATCTTTGGAGGTGAAATACTCCGAAGTTACCATCTCTTTAAGGGTCTGAGCTGTGGTGCAGTGGGTTTAAGGCGTACCAGTTATGCCATTTGCTGTAAGGCTTCTGTGCTGGCTAGGGTTCGAATCTCCTGGTGGGAAAGTGTTCTAAGGTTGTATAATCTCTCTTGCGTGTTTAGGCAAGTTGTGCATTAAGATAGACACAGAGTTCTCCAATATTAACAAGGAATTTGATGAAGAACGTGAGTAGCCCCTCACTATGCTCTAGGTGCCCTTGGGAGATGGTGATCTTTGGAGGTGAAATACTCTGAAGTTATCATCTCTTTTAAGGGTCTGAGCTTTGGTGCAGTAGGTTAAAGGCGTACCAGTTATGCCAGTTGCTGTAAGGCTTCTGTGCTGGCTAGGGTTCGAATCTCCTGGTGGGAAAGTGTTCTAAGGTTGTATAATCTCTCTTGCGTGTTTAGGCAAGTTGTGCATTAAGCATAGACACAGAGTTCTCCCATATTAACAGGAATTTGATGAAAGAACGTGAGTAGCCCCTCACTATGCTTAGATGCCCTTGGGAGATGGTGATCTTTATAGGTGAAATACTCCGAAGTTACCATCTCTTTTAAGGTTCTGAGCTGTGGTGCAGTGGGCTAAAGGCGTACCAGTTATGCCAGTTGCTGTCAGGCTTCTGTGATGGCTAGGGTTCGAATCCTCCTGGTAGGCAAAGTGTTCTAATGTTGTATAATCTCTCTTGCGTGTTTAGGCAAGTTGTGCATTAAGCATAGACACAGAGTTCTCCCATATTAACAGGAATTTGATGAAAGAACGTGAGTAGCCCCTCACTATTCTCTAGTTGCCCTTGGGAGATGGTGATCTTTGGAGGTGAAATACTCCGAAGTTACCATCTCTTTTTAAGGGTCTGAGCTCTGGTGCAGTGGGTTAAAGGCTTACCAGTTATGCCATTTGCTGTAAGGCTTCTGTGCAGGCTAGGGTTCGAATCTCCTGGTGGGAAAGTGTTCTAAGGTTGTATAATCTCTCTTGCGTGTTTAGGCAAGTTGTGCATTAAGCATAGACACAGAGTTCTCCCATATTAACAGAATTTGATGAAAGAACGTGAGTAGCCCCTCACTATGCTCTAGTTGCCCTTGAGAGATGGTGATCTTTGGAGTAGAAATACTCCGAAGTTACCATCTCTTTTAAGGGCCTGAGCTTTGGTGCAGTGGTTAAAGGCGTACCAGTTATGCCAGTTGCTGTAAAGGCTTCTGTGCTGGCTAGGGTTCGAATCTCCTGGTGGGAAAGTGTTCTAAGGTTGTATAATCTCTCTTGCGTGTTTAGGCAAGTTGTGCATTAAGCATTGACACAGAGTTCTCATATATTAACAGGAATTTGATGAAAGAATGTGAGTAGCCCCTCACTATGCTCTAGTTGCCCTTGGGAGATGGTGATCTTTGGAGGTGAAATACTCCGAAGTTACCATCTCATTTTAAGGGTCAGAGCTGTGGTGCAGTGGGTTTACGGTGTACCAGTTATGCCATTTGCTGTAAGGCTTCTGTGCTGGCTAGGGCTTCGAATCCTCCTGGTGGGAAAGTGTTCTAAGGTTGTATAATCTCTCTTGCGTGTTTAGGCAAGTTGTGCATTAAGCATAGACACAGAGTTCTCCCATATTAATAGGAATTTGATGAAGACAGTGAGTAGCCCCTCACTATGCTCTAGTTGCCCTTGGGAGATGGTGATCTTTGGAGGTGAAATACTCCTGAAGTTACCATCTCCTTTAACGGTCTGAGCTGTGGTGCAGTGGGTTTAAGGCGTACCAGTTATGCCATTTGCTGTAAGTCTTCTGTGCTGGCTAGGGTACGAATCTCCTGGTGGGAAAGTATTCTAAGGTTGTATAATCTCTCTTGCGTGTTTAGGCAAGTTGGGCATTAAGCATAGACACAGAGTTCTCCCATATTAACAGGAATTTGATGAAAGAACGTGAGTAGCCCCTCACTATGCTTCTAGATGCCCTTGGGAGATGGTGATCTTATGAGGTAGAAATACTCTGAAGTTACCATCTCTTTTAAGGTCTGAGCTGCTGGTGCAGTGGGTTAAAAGCGTACCAGTTATGCCAGTTGCTGTTAGGCTTCTGTGCTGGCTAGGGTTCGAATCTCCTGGTGGGAAAGTGTTCTAAGGTTGTATAATCTCTCTTGCGTGTTTAGGCAAGTTGTGCATTAACATAGACACAGAGTTCTCCCATATTAACAGGAATTTGATGAAAGAACGTGAGTAGCCCCTCACTATTCTCTAGTTGCCCTTGGGAGATGGTGCTCTTTGTAGGTGAAATACTCCGAAGTTACCATCTCTTTTAGAGGTCTGAGCTGTGGGTGCAGTGGATAAAAGGTGTACCAGTTATGCCAGTTGCTGTAAGGCTTCTGTGCTGGCTAGGGATTCGAATCTCCTGGTGGGAAAGTGTTCTAATGTTGTACTAATCTCGTCTTGCGTGTTTACTCAAGGTTGTGCATTAAGCATAGACACAGAGTTCTTCCCATATTAAAGGAATTTGATGAAAGAACGTGAGTAGCCCCTCACTATGCTCTAGTTGCCCTTGGGAGATGGTGATCTTTGGAGGTGAAATACTCCGAAGTTACCATCTCTTTAAGGGTCTGAGCTGTGGTGCAGTGGGTTAAAGGCGTACCAGTTATGCCAGTTGCTGTAAGGCTTCTGTGATGGCTAGGGATTCGCATCTCCATGGTAGGCAAAGTGATTCTAATGTTGTATAATCTCTCTTGCGTGTTTATGCAAGTTGTGCATTAAGCATAGACACAGAGTTCTCCCATATTAACAGGAATTTGATGAAAGAAACGTGAGTAGCCCTCAACTATGCTCTTAGTGCCCTTGGGAGATGGTGATCTTTGGAGGTGAAATACTCCGAAGTTACCCATCTCTTTTCAGGGTCTGAGCTCTGGTGCAGTGGGTTAAAGGCTTACCAGTTATGCCAGTTGCTGTAAGGCTTCTGTGCAGGCTAGGGTTGGAATCTCCTGGTGGGAAAGTGTTCTAAGGTTGTATAATCTCTCTTGCGTGTTTAGGCAAGTTGTGCATTAAGGCATAGACACAGAGTTCTCCCATATTAACAAGGAATTTGATGAAGAACGTGAGTAGCCCTCACTATGCTCTAAGTTGCCCTTGGGAGATGGTGATCTTGGAGGTGAAATACTCTGAATGTTACCATCCTCTTTTAAGGGTCTGAGCTTTGGTGCAGTAGGTATAAAGGCTGTACCAGTTATGCCAGTTGCTGTAAGGCTTCTGTGCTGGCTAGGGTTCGAATCTCCTGGTGGGAAAGTGTTCTAAGGTTGTACTAATCTGCTCTTGCTGTGTTTAGCTCAAGTTGTGCATTAAGCATAGACACAGAGTTCTTCCATATTAACAGGAATTTGATGAAAGAACGTGAGTAGCCCTCACTATGCTCTAGTTGCCCTTGGGAGATGGTGATCTTTGGAGGTGAAATACTCCGAAGTTACCATCTCTTTTAAGGGTCTGAGCTTTGGTGCAGTGGGTTAAAGGCGTACCAGTTATGCCAGTTGCTGATAAGGCTTCTGTGATGGCTAGGGTTCGCATCTCCTGGTAGGCAAAGTGTTCTAAGGTTGTATAATCTCTCTTGCGTGTTTAGGCAAGTTGTGCATTAAGCATAGACACAGAGTTCTCCCATATTAACATGGAATTTGATGAAAGAACACGTGAGTAGCCCTCAACTATGCTCTAGTTGCCCTTGGGAGATGGTGATCTTTGGAGGTGAAATACTCCGAAGTTACCATCTCCTTTCAGGGTCTGAGCTGCTGGTGCAGTGGGTTAAGGCTTACCAGTTATGCCATTTGCTGTAAGGCTTCTGTGCTAGGCTAGGGTTCGGAATCTCCTGGTGGGAAAGTGTTCTAAGGTTGTATAATCTCTCTTGCGTGTTTAGGCAAGTTGTGCATTAAGGCATTAGACACAGAGTTCTCCCATATTAACAAGAATTTGATGAAAGAACGTGAGTAGCCCCTCACTATGCTCTAAATTGCCCTTGGGAGATGGTGATCTTTGGAGGTGAAATACTCCTGAGTTACCATCTCTTTTAAGGGTCTGAGCTGTGGTGCAGTAGGTTAAAGGCGTACCAGTTATGCCAGTTGCTGTAAGGGCTTCTGTGCTGGCTAGGGTTCGAATCTCCTGGTGGAAATGTGTTCTAAGGTTTGTATAATCTCTCTTGTGTGTTTAGGTAAGTTGTGCATTAAGCATAGACACAGAGTTCTCCCATATTAACAGGAATTTGATGAAAGAACGTGAGTAGCCCCTCACTATGCTCTAGTTGCCCTTGGGAGATGGTGATCTTTGGAGGTGAAATACTCCGAAGTTACCATCTCTTTTAGGGTCTGAGCTGTGGTGCAGTGGGTAAAGGTACCAGTTATGCCAGTTGCTGTAAGGCTTCTGTGCTGGCTAGGGTTCGAATCTCCTGGTGGGAAAGTGTTCTAAGGTTGTATAATCTCTCTTGCGTGTTTAGGCAAGTTGTGCATTAAGCATAGACACAGAGTTCTCCCATATTAACAGGAATTTGATGAAAGAACGTGAGTAGCCCCTCACTATGCTCTAGTTGCCCTTGGGAGATGGTGATCTTTGGAGGTGAAATACTCCGAAGTTACCATCTCTTTTAAGGGTCTGAGCTCTGGTGCAGTGGGTTAAAGGCGTACCAGTTATGCCAGTTGCTGTAAGGCTTCTGTGTGGCTAGGGTTCGAATCTCCTGGTGGGAAAGTGTTCTAAGGTTGTATAATCTCTCTTGCGTGTTTAGGCAAGTTGTGCATTAAGCATAGACACAGAGTTCTCCCATATTAACAGGAATTTGATGAAAGAACGTGAGTAGCCCCTCACTATGCTCTAGTTGCCCTTGGGAGATGGTGATCTTTGGAGGTGAAATACTCCGAAGTTACCATCTCTTTTAAGGGTCTGAGCTGGTGCAGTGGGTTAAAGGCGTACCAGTTATGCCAGTTGCTGTAAGGCTTCTGTGCTGGCTAGGGTTCGAATCTCCTGGTGGGAAAGTGTTCTAAGGTTGTATAATCTCTCTTGCGTGTTTAGGCAAGTTGTGCATTAAGCATAGACACAGAGTTCTCCCATATTAACAGGAATTTGATGAAAGAACGTGAGTAGCCCCTCACTATGCTCTAGTTGCCCTTGGGAGATGGTGATCTTTGGAGGTGAAATACTCCGAAGTTACCATCTCTTTAAGGGTCTGAGCTGTGGTGCAGTGGGTTAAAGGCGTACCAGTTATGCCATTGCTGTAAGGCTTCTGTGCTGGCTAGGGTTCGAATCTCCTGGTGGGAAAGTGTTCTAAGGTTGTATAATCTCTCTTGCGTGTTTAGGCAAGTTGTGCATTAAGCATAGACACAGTTCTCCCATATTAACAGGAATTTGATGAAAGAACGTGAGTAGCCCCTCACTATGCTCTAGTTGCCCTTGGGAGATGGTGATCTTTGGAGGTGAAATACTCCGAAGTTACCATCTCTTTTAAGGGTCTGAGCTGGGTGCAGTGGGTAAAGGCGTACCAGTTATGCCAGTTGCTGTAAGGCTTCTGTGCTGGCTAGGGTTCGAATCTCCTGGTGGGAAAGTGTTCTAAGGTTGTATAATCTCTCTTGCGTGTTTAGGCAAGTTGTGCATTAAGCATAGACACAGAGTTCTCCCATATTAACAGGAATTTGATGAAAGAACGTGAGTAGCCCCTCACTATGCTCTAGTTGCCCTTGGGAGATGGTGATCTTTGGAGGTGAAATACTCCGAAGTTACCATCTCTTTTAAGGGTCTGAGCTGTGGTGCAGTGGGTTAAAGGTACCAGTTATGCCAGTTGCTGTAAGGCTTCTGTGCTGGCTAGGGTTCGAATCTCCTGGTGGGAAAGTGTTCTAAGGTTGTATAATCTCTCTTGCGTGTTTAGGCAAGTTGTGCATTAAGCATAGACACAGAGTTCTCCCATATTAACAGGAATTTGATGAAAGAACGTGAGTAGCCCCTCACTATGCTCTAGTTGCCCTTGGGAGATGGTGATCTTTGGAGGTGAAATACTCCGTTACCATCTCTTTAAGGGTCTGAGCTGTGGTGCAGTGGGTTAAAGGCGTACCAGTTATGCCAGTTGCTGTAAGGCTTCTGTGCTGGCTAGGGTTCGAATCTCCTGGTGGGAAAGTGTTCTAAGGTTGTATAATCTCTCTTGCGTGTTTAGGCAAGTTGTGCATTAAGCATAGACACAGAGTTCTCCCATATTAACAGGAATTTGATGAAAGAACGTGAGTAGCCCCTCACTATGCTCTAGTTGCCCTTGGGAGATGGTGATCTTTGGAGGTGAAATACTCCGAAGTTACCATCTCTTTTAAGGGTCTGAGCTGTGGTGCAGTGGGTAAAGGCGTACCAGTTATGCCAGTTGCTGTAAGGCTTCTGTGCTGGCTAGGGTTCGAATCTCCTGGTGGGAAAGTGTTCTAAGGTTGTATAATCTCTCTTGCGTGTTTAGGCAAGTTGTGCATTAAGCATAGACACAGAGTTCTCCCATATTAACAGGAATTTGATGAAAGAACGTGAGTAGCCCCTCACTATGCTCTAGTTGCCCTTGGGAGATGGTGATCTTTGGAGGTGAAATACTCCGAAGTTACCATCTCTTTTAGGGTCTGAGCTCTGGTGCAGTGGGTTAAAGGCGTACCAGTTATGCCAGTTGCTGTAAGGCTTCTGTGCTGGCTAGGGTTCGAATCTCCTGGTGGGAAAGTGTTCTAAGGTTGTATAATCTCTCTTGCGTGTTTAGGCAAGTTGTGCATTAAGCATAGACACAGAGTTCTCCCATATTAACAGGAATTTGATGAAAGAACGTGAGTAGCCCCTCACTATGCTCTAGTTGCCCTTGGGAGATGGTGATCTTTGGAGGTGAAATACTCCGAAGTTACCATCTCTTTTAAGGGTCTGAGCTCTGGTGCAGTGGGTTAAAGCGTACCAGTTATGCCAGTTGCTGTAAGGCTTCTGTGCTGGCTAGGGTTCGAATCTCCTGGTGGGAAAGTGTTCTAAGGTTGTATAATCTCTCTTGCGTGTTTAGGCAAGTTGTGCATTAAGCATAGACACAGAGTTCTCCCATATTAACAGGAATTTGATGAAAGAACGTGAGTAGCCCCTCACTATGCTCTAGTTGCCCTTGGGAGATGGTGATCTTTGGAGGTGAAATACTCCGAAGTTACCATCTCTTTTAGGGTCTGAGCTGTGGTGCAGTGGGATAAAA
>NC_091221.1:23112618-23190726 GCF_040958095.1 Procambarus clarkii | reverse complement strand
ATGTGCATTAAGCATAGACACAAGAGTTCTCCCATATTAACAGGAATTTGATGAAAGAACGTGATTAGCCTGTCACTATGCTCTAGTTGCCCTTGGGAGATGGTGATCTTTGAAGGTGAAATACTCCGAAGTTACCATCTCTTTTAAGGGTCTGAGCTGTGGTGCAGTGGGCTAAAGGCGTACCAGTTATGCCAGTTGCTGTAAGGCTTCTGTGCTGGCTAGGGTTCGAATCTCCTGGTGGGAAAGTGTTCTAATGTTGTACAATCTCTCTTCCATGTTTAGGCAAGTTGTGCATTAAGCATAGACACAGAGTTCTCCCATATTAACAGGAATTTGATGAAAGAACGTGATTAGCCAATCACTATGCTCTAGTTGCCCTTGGGAGATAGTGATCTTTGAAGGTGAAATACTCTGAAGTTACCATCTCTTTTAAAGGTCTGAGCTGTGGTGCAGTGGGCTAAAGGCGTACCAGTTATGCCAGTTGCTGTAATGCTTCTGTGCTGGCTAGGGTTCGAATCTCCTGGTGGGAAAGTGTTCTAATGTTGTACAATCTCTCTTCCATGTTTAGGCAAGTTGTGCATTAAGCATAGACACAGAGTTCTCCCATATTAACAGGAATTTGATGAAAGAACGTGATTAGCCAATCACTATGCTCTAGTTGCCCTTGGGAGATAGTGATCTTTGAAGGTGAAATACTCTGAAGTTACCATCTCTTTTAAAGGTCTGAGCTGTGGTGCAGTGGGCTAAAGGCGTACCAGTTATGCCAGTTGCTGTAATGCTTCTGTGCTGGCTAGGGTTCGAATCTCCTGGTGGGAAAGTGTTCTAAGGTTGTATAATCTTTCTTGCCTGTTTAGGCAAGTTGTGCATTAAGCATAGACACAGAGTTCTCCCATATTAACAGGAATTTGATGAAAGAATGTGAGTAGCCCCTCACTATGCTCTAGTTGCCCTTGGGAGGTGGTGATCTCTGGAGGTGAAATACTCCGAAGTTACCATCTCTTTTAAGGGTCTGAGCTGTGGTGCAGTGGGTTAAAGGCATACCAGTTATGCCAGTTGCTGTAAGGCTTCTGTGCTGGGTAGGGTTCGAATCTCCTGGTGGGAAAGTGTTCTAAGGTTGTATAATCTCACTTGCGTGTTTAGGCAAGTTGTGCATTAAGCATAGACACAGAGTTCTCCCATATTAACAGGAATTTGATGAAAGAACGTGAGTAGCCCCTCACTATGCTCTCGTTGCCCTTATGAGATGGTGATCTTTGGAGGTGAAATACTCCGAAGTTACCATCTCTTTTAAGGGTCTGAGCTGTGGTGCAGTAGGTTAAAGGCTTGCCAGTTGCTGTAAGGCTTCTGTGCTGGCTAGGGTTCGAATCTTGTGGTGGGAAAGTGTTCTAAGGTTGTATAATCTCTCGTGCGTGTTTAGGCAAGTTGTGCATTAAGCATAGACACAGAGTTCTCCCATATTAACAGGAATTTGATGAAAGAACGTGAGTAGCCCCTCACTATGCTCTAGTTGCCCTTGGGAGATGGTGATCTTTAAAGGTGAAATACTCCGAAGTTACCATCTCTTTTAAGGGTCTGAGCTGTGGTGCAGTGGGCTAAAGGCGTACCAGTTATGCCAGTTGCTGTAAGGCTTCTGTGCTGGCTAGGGTTCAAATCTCCTGGTGGGAAAGTGTTCTAAGGTTGTATAATCTCGCCTGCGTGTTGAGGCAAGTTGTGCACTAAGCATAGACACAGAGTTCTCCCATATTAACAGGAATTTGATGAAAGAACGTGATTAGCCAATCACTATGCTCTAGTTGCCCTTGGGAGATGGTGATCTTTGAAGGTGAAATACTCCGAAATTGCCACCTTTTTTAAGGGTCTGAGCTGTGGTGCAGTGGGCTAAAGGCGTACCAGTTATGCCAGTTGCTGTAAGGCTTCGGTGCTGGCTAGGGTTCGAATCTCCTGGTGGGAAAGTGTTCTAAGGTTGTATAATCTCTCTTGCGTGTTTAGGCAAGTTGTGCATTAAGCATAGACACAGAGTTCTCCCATATTAACAGGAATTTGATGAAAGAACGTGAGTAGGCTCTCACTATGCTCTCGTTGCCCTTGGGAGATGGTGATCTTTGGAGGTGAATTACTCCGAAGTTACCATCTCTTTTAAGGGTCTGAGCTGTGGTGCAGTGGGTTAAAGGCGTACCAGTTATGCCATTTGCTGTAAGGCTTCTGTGCTGGCTAGGGTTCAAATCTCCTGGTGGGAAAGTGTTCTAAGGTTGTATAATCTCGCCTGCGTGTTGAGGCAAGTTGTGCATAAAGCATAGAAACAGAGTTCTCCCATATTAACAGGAATTTGATGAAAGAACGTGAGTGCCCCTCACTATGCTCTCGTTGCCCTTGGAAGATGGTGATCTTTGGGGGTGAAATACTCCGAAGTTACCATCTCTTTTAAGGGTCTGAGCTGTGGTACAGTGGGTTAAAGACATACCAGTTATGCCAGTTGCTGTAAGGCTTCTCTGCTGGCTAAGGTTCGAATCTCCTGGTGGGAAAGTGTTCTAAGGTTGTATAATCTCTCTTGCGTGTTTAGGCAAGTTGTGCATTAAACATAGAAACAGAGTTCTCCCATATTAACAGGAATTTGATGAAAGAACATGAGTAGCTCCTCACTATGCTCTCGTTGCCCTTGGGAGATGGTGATCTTTGGAGGAGAAATACTCCGAATTTACCATCTCTTTTAAGGGTCTGAGCTGTGGTGCAGTGGGTTAAAGGCATACCAGTTATGCCAGTTGCTGTAAGGCTTCTGTGCTGGCTAGGGTTCCAATCTCCTGGTGGGAAAGTGTTCTAAGGTTGTATAGTCTCTCTTGCATGTTTAGGCAAGTTGTGCATTGAGCATAGAAACAGAGTCCTCCCATATTAACAGGAATTTGATGAAAGAACGTGAGTGCCCCTCACTATGCTCTCGTTGCCCTTGGGAGATGGTGATCTTTGGAAGTGAAATACTCCGAAGTTACCATCTCTTTTAAGGTCTGAGCTGTGGTGCAGTGGGTTAAAGGCATTCCAGTTATGCCAGGTGCTGTAAGGCTTCTGTGCTGGGTAGGGTTCGAATCTCCTGGTGGGAAGTGTTCTAAGGTTGTATAATCTCACTTGCGTGTTTAGGCAAGTTGTGCATTAAGCATAGACACAGAGTTCTCCCATATTAACAGGAATTTGATGAAAGAACGTGAGTAGCCCCTCACTATGCTCTCGTTGCCCTTGGGAGATGGTGATCTTTGGAAGTGAAATATTCCGAAGTTACCATCTCTTTTAAGGGTCTGAGCTGTGGTACAGTGGGTTAAAGACATACCAGTTATGCCAGTTGCTGTAAGGCTTCTCTGCTGACTTGGGTTCGAATCTCCTGGTGGGAAAGTGTTCTAAGGTTGTATAATCTCTCTTGCGTGTTTAGGCAAGTTGTGCATTAAGCATAGAAACAGAGTTCTCCCATATTAACAGGAATTTGATGAAAGAACGTGAGTGCCCCTCTCTATGCTCTCGTTGCCCTTGGGAGATGGTGATCTTTGGAAGTGAAATATTCCGAAGTTACCATCTCTTTTAAGGGTCTGAGCTGTGGTTCAGTGGGTTAAAGACGTACCAGTTATGCCAGTTGCTGTAAGGCTTCTGTGCAGGCAAGGGTTCGAATCTCCTGGTGGGAAAGTGTTCTTAGGTTGTATAATCTCTCTTGTGTATTTAGGCAAGTTGTGCATTAAGCATAGACACAAGAGTTCTCCCATATTAACAGGAATTTGATGAAAGAACGTGATTAGCCTGTCACTATGCTCTAGTTGCCCTTGGGAGATGGTGATCTTTGAAGGTGAAATACTCCGAAGTTACCATCTCTTTTAAGGGTCTGAGCTGTGGTGCAGTGGGCTAAAGGCGTACCAGTTATGCCAGTTGCTGTAAGGCTTCTGTGCTGGCTAGGGTTCGAATCTCCTGGTGGGAAAGTGTTCTAATGTTGTACAATCTCTCTTCCATGTTTAGGCAAGTTGTGCATTAAGCATAGACACAGAGTTCTCCCATATTAACAGGAATTTGATGAAAGAACGTGATTAGCCAATCACTATGCTCTAGTTGCCCTTGGGAGATAGTGATCTTTGAAGGTGAAATACTCTGAAGTTACCATCTCTTTTAAAGGTCTGAGCTGTGGTGCAGTGGGCTAAAGGCGTACCAGTTATGCCAGTTGCTGTAATGCTTCTGTGCTGGCTAGGGTTCGAATCTCCTGGTGGGAAAGTGTTCTAAGGTTGTATAATCTTTCTTGCCTGTTTAGGCAAGTTGTGCATTAAGCATAGACACAGAGTTCTCCCATATTAACAGGAATTTGATGAAAGAATGTGAGTAGCCCCTCACTATGCTCTAGTTGCCCTTGGGAGGTGGTGATCTCTGGAGGTGAAATACTCCGAAGTTACCATCTCTTTTAAGGGTCTGAGCTGTGGTGCAGTGGGTTAAAGGCATACCAGTTATGCCAGTTGCTGTAAGGCTTCTGTGCTGGGTAGGGTTCGAATCTCCTGGTGGGAAAGTGTTCTAAGGTTGTATAATCTCACTTGCGTGTTTAGGCAAGTTGTGCATTAAGCATAGACACAGAGTTCTCCCATATTAACAGGAATTTGATGAAAGAACGTGAGTAGCCCCTCACTATGCTCTCGTTGCCCTTATGAGATGGTGATCTTTGGAGGTGAAATACTCCGAAGTTACCATCTCTTTTAAGGGTCTGAGCTGTGGTGCAGTAGGTTAAAGGCTTGCCAGTTGCTGTAAGGCTTCTGTGCTGGCTAGGGTTCGAATCTTGTGGTGGGAAAGTGTTCTAAGGTTGTATAATCTCTCGTGCGTGTTTAGGCAAGTTGTGCATTAAGCATAGACACAGAGTTCTCCCATATTAACAGGAATTTGATGAAAGAACGTGAGTAGCCCCTCACTATGCTCTAGTTGCCCTTGGGAGATGGTGATCTTTAAAGGTGAAATACTCCGAAGTTACCATCTCTTTTAAGGGTCTGAGCTGTGGTGCAGTGGGCTAAAGGCGTACCAGTTATGCCAGTTGCTGTAAGGCTTCTGTGCTGGCTAGGGTTCAAATCTCCTGGTGGGAAAGTGTTCTAAGGTTGTATAATCTCGCCTGCGTGTTGAGGCAAGTTGTGCACTAAGCATAGACACAGAGTTCTCCCATATTAACAGGAATTTGATGAAAGAACGTGATTAGCCAATCACTATGCTCTAGTTGCCCTTGGGAGATGGTGATCTTTGAAGGTGAAATACTCCGAAATTGCCACCTTTTTTAAGGGTCTGAGCTGTGGTGCAGTGGGCTAAAGGCGTACCAGTTATGCCAGTTGCTGTAAGGCTTCGGTGCTGGCTAGGGTTCGAATCTCCTGGTGGGAAAGTGTTCTAAGGTTGTATAATCTCTCTTGCGTGTTTAGGCAAGTTGTGCATTAAGCATAGACACAGAGTTCTCCCATATTAACAGGAATTTGATGAAAGAACGTGAGTAGGCTCTCACTATGCTCTCGTTGCCCTTGGGAGATGGTGATCTTTGGAGGTGAATTACTCCGAAGTTACCATCTCTTTTAAGGGTCTGAGCTGTGGTGCAGTGGGTTAAAGGCGTACCAGTTATGCCATTTGCTGTAAGGCTTCTGTGCTGGCTAGGGTTCAAATCTCCTGGTGGGAAAGTGTTCTAAGGTTGTATAATCTCGCCTGCGTGTTGAGGCAAGTTGTGCATAAAGCATAGAAACAGAGTTCTCCCATATTAACAGGAATTTGATGAAAGAACGTGAGTGCCCCTCACTATGCTCTCGTTGCCCTTGGAAGATGGTGATCTTTGGGGGTGAAATACTCCGAAGTTACCATCTCTTTTAAGGGTCTGAGCTGTGGTACAGTGGGTTAAAGACATACCAGTTATGCCAGTTGCTGTAAGGCTTCTCTGCTGGCTAAGGTTCGAATCTCCTGGTGGGAAAGTGTTCTAAGGTTGTATAATCTCTCTTGCGTGTTTAGGCAAGTTGTGCATTAAACATAGAAACAGAGTTCTCCCATATTAACAGGAATTTGATGAAAGAACATGAGTAGCTCCTCACTATGCTCTCGTTGCCCTTGGGAGATGGTGATCTTTGGAGGAGAAATACTCCGAATTTACCATCTCTTTTAAGGGTCTGAGCTGTGGTGCAGTGGGTTAAAGGCATACCAGTTATGCCAGTTGCTGTAAGGCTTCTGTGCTGGCTAGGGTTCCAATCTCCTGGTGGGAAAGTGTTCTAAGGTTGTATAGTCTCTCTTGCATGTTTAGGCAAGTTGTGCATTGAGCATAGAAACAGAGTCCTCCCATATTAACAGGAATTTGATGAAAGAACGTGAGTGCCCCTCACTATGCTCTCGTTGCCCTTGGGAGATGGTGATCTTTGGAAGTGAAATACTCCGAAGTTACCATCTCTTTTAAGGTCTGAGCTGTGGTGCAGTGGGTTAAAGGCATTCCAGTTATGCCAGGTGCTGTAAGGCTTCTGTGCTGGGTAGGGTTCGAATCTCCTGGTGGGAAAGTGTTCTAAGGTTGTATAATCTCACTTGCGTGTTTAGGCAAGTTGTGCATTAAGCATAGACACAGAGTTCTCCCATATTAACAGGAATTTGATGAAAGAACGTGAGTAGCCCCTCACTATGCTCTCGTTGCCCTTGGGAGATGGTGATCTTTGGAAGTGAAATATTCCGAAGTTACCATCTCTTTTAAGGGTCTGAGCTGTGGTACAGTGGGTTAAAGACATACCAGTTATGCCAGTTGCTGTAAGGCTTCTCTGCTGACTTGGGTTCGAATCTCCTGGTGGGAAAGTGTTCTAAGGTTGTATAATCTCTCTTGCGTGTTTAGGCAAGTTGTGCATTAAGCATAGAAACAGAGTTCTCCCATATTAACAGGAATTTGATGAAAGAACGTGAGTGCCCCTCTCTATGCTCTCGTTGCCCTTGGGAGATGGTGATCTTTGGAAGTGAAATATTCCGAAGTTACCATCTCTTTTAAGGGTCTGAGCTGTGGTTCAGTGGGTTAAAGACGTACCAGTTATGCCAGTTGCTGTAAGGCTTCTGTGCAGGCAAGGGTTCGAATCTCCTGGTGGGAAAGTGTTCTTAGGTTGTATAATCTCTCTTGTGTATTTAGGCAAGTTGTGCATTAAGCATAGACACAAGAGTTCTCCCATATTAACAGGAATTTGATGAAAGAACGTGATTAGCCTGTCACTATGCTCTAGTTGCCCTTGGGAGATGGTGATCTTTGAAGGTGAAATACTCCGAAGTTACCATCTCTTTTAAGGGTCTGAGCTGTGGTGCAGTGGGCTAAAGGCGTACCAGTTATGCCAGTTGCTGTAAGGCTTATGTGCTGGCTAGGGTTCGAATCTCCTGGTGGGAAAGTGTTCTAATGTTGTACAATCTCTCTTCCATGTTTAGGCAAGTTGTGCATTAAGCATAGACACAGAGTTCTCCCATATTAACAGGAATTTGATGAAAGAACGTGATTAGCCAATCACTATGCTCTAGTTGCCCTTGGGAGATAGTGATCTTTGAAGGTGAAGTACTCTGAAGTTACCATCTCTTTTAAAGGTCTGAGCTGTGGTGCAGTGGGCTAAAGGCGTACCAGTTATGCCAGTTGCTGTAATGCTTCTGTGCTGGCTAGGGTTCGAATCTCCTGGTGGGAAAGTGTTCTAAGGTTGTATAATCTCTCTTGCGTGTTTAGGCAAGTTGTGCATTAAGCATAGAAACAGAGTTCTCCCATATTAACAGGAATTTGATGAAAGAACGTGAGTGCCCCTCTCTATGCTCTCGTTGCCCTTGGGAGATGGTGATCTTTGGAAGTGAAATATTCCGAAGTTACCATCTCTTTTAAGGGTCTGAGCTGTGGTTCAGTGGGTTAAAGACGTACCAGTTATGCCAGTTGCTGTAAGGCTTCTGTGCAGGCAAGGGTTCGAATCTCCTGGTGGGAAAGTGTTCTTAGGTTGTATAATCTCTCTTGTGTATTTAGGCAAGTTGTGCATTAAGCATAGACACAAGAGTTCTCCCATATTAACAGGAATTTGATGAAAGAACGTGATTAGCCTGTCACTATGCTCTAGTTGCCCTTGGGAGATGGTGATCTTTGAAGGTGAAATACTCCGAAGTTACCATCTCTTTTAAGGGTCTGAGCTGTGGTGCAGTGGGCTAAAGGCGTACCAGTTATGCCAGTTGCTGTAAGGCTTCTGTGCTGGCTAGGGTTCGAATCTCCTGGTGGGAAAGTGTTCTAATGTTGTACAATCTCTCTTCCATGTTTAGGCAAGTTGTGCATTAAGCATAGACACAGAGTTCTCCCATATTAACAGGAATTTGATGAAAGAACGTGATTAGCCAATCACTATGCTCTAGTTGCCCTTGGGAGATAGTGATCTTTGAAGGTGAAGTACTCTGAAGTTACCATCTCTTTTAAAGGTCTGAGCTGTGGTGCAGTGGGCTAAAGGCGTACCAGTTATGCCAGTTGCTGTAATGCTTCTGTGCTGGCTAGGGTTCGAATCTCCTGGTGGGAAAGTGTTCTAAGGTTGTATAATCTTTCTTGCCTGTTTAGGCAAGTTGTGCATTAAGCATAGACACAGAGTTCTCCCATATTAACAGGAATTTGATGAAAGAATGTGAGTAGCCCCTCACTATGCTCTAGTTGCCCTTGGGAGGTGGTGATCTCTGGAGGTGAAATACTCCGAAGTTACCATCTCTTTTAAGGGTCTGAGCTGTGGTGCAGTGGGTTAAAGGCATACCAGTTATGCCAGGTGCTGTAAGGCTTCTGTGCTGGGTAGGGTTCGAATCTCCTGGTGGGAAAGTGTTCTAAGGTTGTATAATCTCACTTGCGTGTTTAGGCAAGTTGTGCATTAAGCATAGACACAGAGTTCTCCCATATTAACAGGAATTTGATGAAAGAACGTGAGTAGCCCCTCACTATGCTCTCGTTGCCCTTGGGAGATGGTGATCTTTGGAAGTGAAATATTCCGAAGTTACCATCTCTTTTAAGGGTCTGAGCTGTGGTACAGTGGGTTAAAGACATACCAGTTATGCCAGTTGCTGTAAGGCTTCTCTGCTGACTAGGGTTCGAATCTCCTGGTGGGAAAGTGTTCTAAGGTTGTATAATCTCTCTTGCGTCTTTAGGCAAGTTGTGCATTAAGCATAGAAACAGAGTTCTCCCATATTAACAGGAATTTGATGAAAGAACATGAGTAGCTCCTCACTATGCTCTCGTTGCCCTTGGGAGATGGTGATCTTTGGAGGAGAAATACTCCGAATTTACCATCTCTTTTAAGGGTCTGAGCTGTGGTGCAGTGGGTTAAAGGCATACCAGTTATGCCAGTTGCTGTAAGGCTTCTGTACTGGCTAGGGTTCCAATCTCCTGGTGGGAAAGTGTTCTAAGGTTGTATAGTCTCTCTTGCATGTTTAGGCAAGTTGTGCATTGAGCATAGAAACAGAGTCCTCCCATATTAACAGGAATTTGATGAAAGAACGTGAGTGCCCCTCACTATGCTCTCGTTGCCCTTGGGAGATGGTGATCTTTGGAAGTGAAATACTCCGAAGTTACCATCTCTTTTAAGGTCTGAGCTGTGGTGCAGTGGGTTAAAGGCATTCCAGTTATGCCAGGTGCTGTAAGGCTTCTGTGCTGGGTAGGGTTCGAATCTCCTGGTGGGAAAGTGTTCTAAGGTTGTATAATCTCACTTGCGTGTTTAGGCAAGTTGTGCATTAAGCATAGACACAGAGTTCTCCCATATTAACAGGAATTTGATGAAAGAACGTGAGTAGCCCCTCACTATGCTCTCGTTGCCCTTGGGAGATGGTGATCTTTGGAAGTGAAATATTCCGAAGTTACCATCTCTTTTAAGGGTCTGAGCTGTGGTACAGTGGGTTAAAGACATACCAGTTATGCCAGTTGCTGTAAGGCTTCTCTGCTGACTAGGGTTCGAGTCTCCTGGTGGGAAAGTGTTCTAAGGTTGTATAATCTCTCTTGCGTGTTTAGGCAAGTTGTGCATTAAGCATAGAAACAGAGTTCTCCCATATTAACAGGAATTTGATGAAAGAACGTGAGTGCCCCTCTCTATGCTCTCGTTGCCCTTGGGAGATGGTGATCTTTGGAAGTGAAATATTCCGAAGTTACCATCTCTTTTAAGGGTCTGAGCTGTGGTTCAGTGGGTTAAAGACGTACCAGTTATGCCAGTTGCTGTAAGGCTTCTGTGCAGGCAAGGGTTCGAATCTCCTGGTGGGAAAGTGTTCTTAGGTTGTATAATCTCTCTTGTGTATTTAGGCAAGTTGTGCATTAAGCATAGACACAAGAGTTCTCCCATATTAACAGGAATTTGATGAAAGAACGTGATTAGCCTGTCACTATGCTCTAGTTGCCCTTGGGAGATGCTGATCTTTGAAAGTGAAATACTCCGAAGTTACCATCTCTTTTAAGGGTCTGAGCTGTGGTGCAGTGGGCTAAAGGCGTACCAGTTATGCCAGTTGCTGTAAGGCTTCTGTGCTGGCTAGGGTTCGAATCTCCTGGTGGGAAAGTGTTCTAATGTTGTACAATCTCTCTTCCATGTTTAGGCAAGTTGTGCATTAAGCATAGACACAGAGTTCTCCCATATTAACAGGAATTTGATGAAAGAACGTGATTAGCCAATCACTATGCTCTAGTTGCCCTTGGGAGATAGTGATCTTTGAAGGTGAAGTACTCTGAAGTTACCATCTCTTTTAAAGGTCTGAGCTGTGGTGCAGTGGGCTAAAGGCGTACCAGTTATGCCAGTTGCTGTAATGCTTCTGTGCTGGCTAGGGTTCGAATCTCCTGGTGGGAAAGTGTTCTAAGGTTGTATAATCTTTCTTGCCTGTTTAGGCAAGTTGTGCATTAAGCATAGACACAGAGTTCTCCCATATTAACAGGAATTTGATGAAAGAATGTGAGTAGCCCCTCACTATGCTCTAGTTGCCCTTGGGAGGTGGTGATCTCTGGAGGTGAAATACTCCGAAGTTACCATCTCTTTTAAGGGTCTGAGCTGTGGTGCAGTGGGTTAAAGGCATACCAGTTATGCCAGTTGCTGTAAGGCTTCTGTGCTGGGTAGGGTTCGAATCTCCTGGTGGGAAAGTGTTCTAAGGTTGTATAATCTCACTTGCGTGTTTAGGCAAGTTGTGCATTAAGCATAGACACAGAGTTCTCCCATATTAACAGGAATTTGATGAAAGAACGTGAGTAGCCCCTCACTATGCTCTCGTTGCCCTTATGAGATGGTGATCTTTGGAGGTGAAATACTCCGAAGTTACCATCTCTTTTAAGGGTCTGAGCTGTGGTGCAGTAGGTTAAAGGCTTGCCAGTTGCTGTAAGGCTTCTGTGCTGGCTAGGGTTCGAATCTCATGGTGGGAAAGTGTTCTAAGGTTGTATAATCTCTCGTGCGTGTTTAGGCAAGTTGTGCATTAAGCATAGACACAGAGTTCTCCCATATTAACAGGAATTTGATGAAAGAACGTGAGTAGCCCCTCACTATGCTCTAGTTGCCCTTGGGAGATGGTGATCTTTGAAGGTGAAATACTCCGAAGTTACCATCTCTTTTAAGGGTCTGAGCTGTGGTGCAGTGGGCTAAAGGCGTACCAGTTATGCCAGTTGCTGTAAGGCTTCTGTGCTGGCTAGGGTTCAAATCTCCTGGTGGGAAAGTGTTCTAAGGTTGTATAATCTCGCCTGCGTGTTGAGGCAAGTTGTGCACTAAGCATAGACACAGAGTTCTCCCATATTAACAGGAATTTGATGAAAGAACGTGATTAGCCAATCACTATGCTCTAGTTGCCCTTGGGAGATGGTGATCTTTGAAGGTGAAATACTCCAAAGTTACCATTTCTTTTAAAGGTCTGAGCTGTGGTGCAGTGGGCTAAAGGCATACCAGTTATGCCAGTTGCTGTAATGCTTCTGTGCTGGCTAGGGTTCGAATCTCCTGGTGGGAAAGTGTTCTAAGGTTGTATAATCTCTCTTGCCTGTTTAGGCAAGTTGTGCATTAAGCATAGACACAGAGTTCTCCCATATTAACAGGAATTTGATGAAAGAACGTGAGTAGCCCCTCACTATGCTCTCGTTGCCCTTGGGAGATGGTGATCTTTGGAGGAGAAATACTCCGAAGTTACCATCTCTTTTAAGGGTCTGAGCTGTGGTGCAGTGGGTTAAAGGCATACCAGTTATGCCAGTTGCTGTAAGGCTTCTGTGCTGGCTAGGGTTCGAATCTCCTGGTGGGAAAGTGTTCTAAGGTTGTATAATCTCTCTTGCGTGTTTAGGCAAGTTGTGCATTAAGCATAGACACAGAGTTCTCCCATATTAACAGGAATTTGATGAAAGAACGTGAGTAGCTCCTCACTATGCTCTCGTTGCCCTTGGGAGATGGTGATCTTTGGAGGAGAAATACTCCGAAGTTACCATCTCTTTTAAGGGTCTGAGCTGTGGTGCAGTGGGTTAAAGGCATACCAGTTATGCCAGTTGCTGTAAGGCATCTGTGCTGGCTAGGGTTCGAATCTCCTGGTGGGAAAGTGTTCTAAGGTTGTATAATCTCTTTTGCATGTTTAGGCAAGTTGTGCATTGAGCATAGAAACAGAGTTCTCCCATATTAACAGGAATTTGATGAAAGAACGTGAGTGCCCCTCACTATGCTCTCGTTGCCCTTGGGAGATGGTGATCTTTGGATGTGAAATACTCCGAAGTTACAATCTCTTTTAAGGGTCTGAACTGTGGTACAGTGGGTTAAAGACATACCAGTTATGCCAGATGCTGTAAGGCTTCTCTGCTGGCTAGGGTTCGAATCTCCTGGTGGGAAAGTGTTCTAAGGTTGTATAATCTCTCTTGCGTGTTTAGGCAAGTTGTGCATTAAGCATAGAAACAGAGTTCTCCCATATTAACAGGAATTTGATGAAAGAACGTGAGTGCCCCTCACTATGCTCTCGTTGCCCTTGGGAGATGGTGATCTTTGGAAGTGAAATACTCCGAAGTTACCATCTCTTTTAAGGGTCTGAGCTGTGGTGCAGTGGGTTAAAGACGTACCAGTTATGCCAGTTGCTGTAAGGCTTCTGTGCTGGCAAGGGTTCGAATCTCCTGGTGGGAAAGTGTTCTAAGATTGTATAATCTCTCTTGCGTATTTAGGCAAGTTGTGCATTAAGCAGAGACACAAGAGTTCTCCCATATTAACAGGAATTTGATGAAAGAATGTGATTAGCCTCTCACTATGCTCTAGTTGCCCTTGGGAGATGGTGATCTTTGAAGGTGAAATACTCCGAAGTTACCATCTCTTTTAAGGGTCTGAGCTGTGGTGCAGTGGGTTAAAGGCGTACCAGTTATGCCAGTTGCTGTAAGGCTTCTGTACTGGCTAGGGTTCGAATCTCCTGGTGGGAAAGTGTTCTAATGTTGTACAATCTCTCTTGCATGTTTAGGCAAGTTGTGCATTAAGAATAGACACAGAGTTCTCCCATATTAACAGGAATTTGATGAAAGAACGTGATTAGCCAATCACTATGCTCTAGTTGCCCTTGGGAGATGGTGATCTTTGAAGGTGAAATACTCCGAAGTTACCATCTCTTTTAAAGGTCTGAGCTGTGGTGCAGTGGGCTAAAGGCGTACCAGTTATACCAGTTGCTGTAAGGCTTCTGTGCTGGCTAGGGTTCGAATCTCCTGGTGGGAAAGTGTTCTAAGGTTGTATAATCTCTCTTGCATGTTTAGGCAAGTTGTGCATTGAGCATAGAAAAAGAGTTCTCCCATATTAACAGGAATTTGATGAAAGAACGTGAGTGCCCCTCACTATGCTCTCGTTGCCCTTGGGAGATGGTGATCTTTGGAAGTGAAATACTCCGAAGTTACCATCTCTTTTAAGGGTCTGAGCTGTGGTGCAGTGGCTTAAAGGCATACCAGTTATGCCAGTTGCTGTAAGGCTTCTGTGCTGGCTAGGGTTCGAATCTCCTGGTGGGAAAGTGTTCTAAGGTTGTATAATCTCTCTTGCATGTTTAGGCAAGTTGTGCATTGAGCATAGAAACAGAGTTCTCCCATATTAACAGGAATTTGATGAAAGAACGTGAGTGCCCCTCACTATGCTCTCGTTGCCCTTGGGAGATGGTGATCTTTGGAAGTGAAATACTCCGTAGTTACCATCTCTTTTAAGGGTCTGAGCTGTGGTGCAGTGGTTTAAAGACGTACCAGTTATGCCAGTTGCTGTAAGGCTTCTGTGCTGGCATGGGTTCGAATCTCCTGGTGTGAAAGTGTTCTAAGGTTGTATAATCTCTCGCGTATTTAATCAAGTTGTGCATTAAGCATACACACAAGAGTTCTCCCATATTAACAGGAATTTGATGAAAGAACGTGATTAGCCTCTCACTATGCTCTAGTTGCCCTTGGGAGATGGTGATCTTTGAAGGTGAAATAATCCGAAGTTACCATCTCTTTTAAGGGTCTGAGCTGTGGTGCAGTGGGCTAAAGGCGTACTAGTTAAGCCAGTTGCTGTAAGGCTTCTGTGCTGGCTAGGGTTCGAATCTCCTGGTGGGAAAGTGTTCTAATGTTGTACAATCTCTCTTGCATGTTTAGGCAAGTTGTGCACTAAGCATAGACACAGAGTTCTCCCATATTAACAGGAATTTGATGAAAGAACGTGATTAGCCAATCACTATGCTCTAGTTGCCCTTCGGAGATGGTGATCTTTGAAGGTGAAATACTCCAAACTTACCATTTCTTTTCAAGGTCTGAGCTGTGGTGCAGTGGGCTAAAGGCGTACCAGTTATGCCAGTTGCTGTAATGCTTCTGTGCTGGCTAGGGTTCGAATCTCCTGGTGGGAAAGTGTTCTAAGGTTGTATAATCTCTCTTGCCTGTTTAGGCAAGTTGTGCATGAAGCATAGACACAGAGTTCTCCCATATTAACAGGAATTTGATGAAAGAACGTGAGTAGCCCCTCACTATGCTCTCGTTGCCCTTGGGAGATGGTGATCTTTGGAGGAGAAATACTCCGAAGTTACCATCTCTTTTAAGGGTCTGAGCTGTGGTGCAGTGGGTTAAAGGCATACCAGTTATGCCAGTTGCTGTAAGGCTTCTGTGCTGGCTAGGGTTCGAATCTCCTGGTGGGAAAGTGTTCTAAGGTTGTATAATCTCTCTTGCATGTTTAGGCAAGTTGTGCATTGAGCATAGAAACAGAGTTCTCCCATATTAACATTAATTTGATGAAAGAACGTGAGTGCCCCTCACTATGCTCTCGTTGCCCTTGGGAGATGGTGATCTTTGGAAGTGAAATACTCCGAAGTTACCATCTCTTTTAAGGGTCTGAGCTGTGGTGCAGTGGGTTAAAGGCATACCAGTTATGCCAGTTGCTGTAAGGCTTCTGTGCTGGCTAGGGTTCGAATCTCCTGGTAGGAAAGTGTTCTAAGGTTGTATAATCTCTCTTGCGTGTTTAGGCAAGTTGTGCATTAAGCATAGACACAGAGTTCTCCCATATTAATAGGAATTTGATGAAAGAACGTGAGTAGCCCCTCACTCTGCTCTCGTTGCCCTTGGGAGATGGTGATCTTTGGAGGTGAAATACTCCGAAGTTACCATCTCTTTTAAGGGTCTGAGCTGTGGTACAGTGGGTTAAAGACATACCAGTTATGCCAGTTGCTGTAAGGCTTCTCTGCTGGCTAGGGTTCGAATCTCCTGGTGGGAAAGTGTTCTAAGGTTGTATAATCTCTCTTGCGTGTTTAGGCAAGTTGTGCATTAAGCATAGAAACAGAGTTCTCCCATATTAACAGGAATTTGATGAAAGAACTTGAGTGCCCCTCACCATGCTCTCGTTGCCCTTGGGAGATGGTGATCTTTAGAAGTGAAATACTCCGAAGTTACCATCTCTTTTAAGGGTCTGAGCTGTGGTGCAGTGGGTTAAAGACGTACCAGTTATGCCAGTTGCTGTAAGGCTTCTGTGCTGGCAAGGGTTCGAATCTCCTGGTGGGAAAGTGTTCTAAGGTTGTATAATCTCTCTTGCGTATTTAGGCAAGTTGTGCATTAAGCATAGACACAAGAGTTCTCCCATATTAACAGGAATTTGATGAAAGAATGTGATTAGCCTCTCACTATGCTCTAGTTGCCCTTGGGAGATGGTGATCTTTGAAGGTGAAATACTCCGAAGTTACCATCTCTTTTAAGGGTCTGAGCTGTGGTGCAGTGGGCTAAAGGCGTACCAGTTATGCCAGTTGCTGTAAGGCTTCTGTACTGGCTAGGGTTCGAATCTCCTGGTGGGAAAGTGTTCTAATGTTGTACAATCTCTCTTGCATGTTTAGGCAAGTTGTGCATTAAGCATAGACACAGAGTTCTCCCATATTAACAGGAATTTGATGAAAGAACGTGATTAGCCAATCACTATGCTCTAGTTGCCCTTGGGAGATGGTGATCTTTGAAGGTGAAATACTCCGAAGTTACCATCTCTTTTAAAGGTCTGAGCTGTGGTGCATTTGGCTAAAGGCGTACCAGTTATACCAGTTGCTGTAAGGCTTCTGTGCTGGCTAGGGTTCGAATCTCCTCGTGGGAAAGTGTTCTAAGGTTGTATAATCTCTCTTGCCTGTTTAGGCAAGTTGTGCATTAAGCATAGACACAGAGTTCTACCATATTAACAGGAATTTGATGAAAGAACGTGAGTAGCTCCTCACTATGCTCTCGTTGCCCTTGGGAGATGGTGATCTTTGGAGGAAAAATACTCCGAAGTTACCATCTCTTTTAAGGGTCTGAGCTGTGGTGCAGTGGGTTAAAGGCGTACCAGTTATGCCATTTGCTGTAAGGCTTCTGTGCTGGCTAGGGTTCAAATCTCCTGGTGGGAAAGTGTTCTAAGGTTGTATAATCTCGCCTGCGTGTTGAGGCAAGTTGTGCATAAAGCATAGAAACAGAGTTCTCCCATATTAATTGGAATTTGATGAAAGAACGTGAGTGCCCCTCACTATGCTCTCGTTGCCCTTGGGAGATGGTGATCTTTGGAGGTGAAATACTCCGAAGTTACCATCTCTTTTAAGGGTCTGAACTGTGGTACAGTGGGTTAAAGACATACCAGTTATGCCAGTTGCTGTAAGGCTTCTCTGCTGGCTAGGGTTCGAATCTCCTGGTGGGAAAGTGTTCTAAGGTTGTATAATCTCTCTTGCGTGTTTAGGCAAGTTGTGCATTAAGCATAGAAACAGAGTTCTCCCATATTAACAGGAATTTGATGAAAGAACGTGAGTGCCCCTCACTATGCTCTCGTTGCCCTTGGGAGATGGTGATCTTTGGATGTGAAATACTCCGAAGTTACAATCACTTTTAAGGGTCTGAACTGTGGTACAGTGGGTTAAAGACATACCAGTTATGCCAGTTGCTGTAAGGCTTCTCTGCTGGCTAGGGTTCGAATCTCCTGGTGGGAAAGTGTTCTAAGGTTGTATAATCTCTCTTGCGTGTTTAGGCAAGTTGTGCATTAAGCATAGAAACAGAGTTCTCCCATATTAACAGGAATTTGATGAAAGAACGTGAGTGCCCCTCACTATGCTCTCGTTGCCCTTGGGAGATGGTGATCTTTGGAAGTGAAATACTCCGAAGTTACCATCTCTTTTAAGGGTCTGAGCTGTGGTGCAGTGGGTTAAAGACGTACCAGTTATGCCAGTTGCTGTAAGGCTTCTGTGCTGGCAAGGGTTCGAATCTCCTGGTGGGAAAGTGTTCTAAGATTGTATAATCTCTCTTGCGTATTTAGGCAAGTTGTGCATTAAGCATAGACACAAGAGTTCTCCCATATTAACAGGAATTTGATGAAAGAATGTGATTAGCCTCTCACTATGCTCTAGTTGCCCTTGGGAGATGGTGATCTTTGAAGGTGAAATACTCCGAAGTTACCATCTCTTTTAAGGGTCTGAGCTGTGGTGCAGTGGGTTAAAGGCGTACCAGTTATGCCAGTTGCTGTAAGGCTTCTGTACTGGCTAGGGTTCGAATCTCCTGGTGGGAAAGTGTTCTAATGTTGTACAATCTCTCTTGCATGTTTAGGCAAGTTGTGCATTAAGCATAGACACAGAGTTCTCCCATATTAACAGGAATTTGATGAAAGAACGTGATTAGCCAATCACTATGCTCTAGTTGCCCTTGGGAGATGGTGATCTTTGAAGGTGAAATACTCCGAAGTTACCATCTCTTTTAAAGGTCTGAGCTGTGGTGCAGTGGGCTAAAGGCGTACCAGTTATACCAGTTGCTGTAAGGCTTCTGTGCTGGCTAGGGTTCGAATCTCCTGGTGGGAAAGTGTTCTAAGGTTGTATAATCTCTCTTGCATGTTTAGGCAAGTTGTGCATTGAGCATAGAAAAAGAGTTCTCCCATATTAACAGGAATTTGATGAAAGAACGTGATTAGCCTCTCACTATGCTCTCGTTGCCCTTGGGAGATGGTGATCTTTGGAGTGAAATACTCCGAAGTTACCATCTCTTTTAAGGGTCTGAGCTGTGGTGCAGTGGCTTAAAGGCATACCAGTTATGCCAGTTGCTGTAAGGCTTCTGTGCTGGCTAGGGTTCGAATCTCCTGGTGGGAAAGTGTTCTAAGGTTGTATAATCTCTCTTGCATGTTTAGGCAAGTTGTGCATTGAAGCATAGAAACAGAGTTCTCCCATATTAACAGGAATTTGATGAAAGAACGTGAGTGCCCCTCACTATGCTCTCGTTGCCCTTGGGAGATGGTGATCTTTGGAAGTGAAATACTCCGAAGTTACCATCTCTTTTAAGGGTCTGAGCTGTGGTGCAGTGGGTTAAAGACGTACCTAGTTATGCCAGTTGCTGTAAGGCTTCTGTGCTGGCTAGGGTTCGAATCTCCTGGTGGGAAAGTGTTCTAAGGTTGTATAATCTCTCTTGCGTATTTAGGCAAGTTGTGCATTAAGCATAGACACAAGAGTTCTCCCATATTAACAGGAATTTGATGAAAGAACGTGAGTAGCCTCCTCACTATGCTCTAGTTGCCCTTGGGAGATGGTGATCTTTGAAGGTGAAATACTCCGAAGTTACCATCTCTTTTAAGGGTCTGAGCTGTGGTGCAGTGGGCTTAAAGGCGTACCAGTTATGCCAGTTGCTGTAAGGCTTCTGTGCTGGCTAGGGTTCGAATCTCCTGGTGGGAAAGTGTTCTAAGGTTGTATAATCTCTCTTGCATGTTTAGGCAAGTTGTGCATTAAGCATAGACACAGAGTTCTCCCATATTAACAGGAATTTGATGAAAGAACGTGAGTAGCCCATCACTATGCTCTAGTTGCCCTTCGGGAGATGGTGATCTTTGGAAGGTGAAATACTCCGAAGTTACCATCTCTTTTAAGGGTCTGAGCTGTGGTGCAGTGGGCTTAAAGGCGTACCAGTTATGCCAGTTGCTGTAAGGCTTCTGTGCTGGCTAGGGTTCGAATCTCCTGGTGGGAAAGTGTTCTAAGGTTGTATAATCTCTCTTGCCTGTTTAGGCAAGTTGTGCATTAAGCATAGACACAGAGTTCTCCCATATTAACAGGAATTTGATGAAAGAACGTGAGTAGCCCCTCACTATGCTCTCGTTGCCCTTGGGAGATGGTGATCTTTGGAGTAGAAATACTCCGAAGTTACCATCTCTTTTAAGGGTCTGAGCTGTGGTGCAGTGGGTTAAAGGACATACCAGTTATGCCAGTTGCTGTAAGGCTTCTGTGCTGGCTAGGGTTCGAATCTCCTGGTGGGAAAGTGTTCTAAGGTTGTATAATCTCTCTTGCGTATTTAGGCAAGTTGTGCATTAAGCATAGAAACAGAGTTCTCCCATATTAACAGTAATTTGATGAAAGAACGTGAGTAGCCCCTCACTATGCTCTCGTTGCCCTTGGGAGATGGTGATCTTTGGAAGTGAAATACTCCGAAGTTACCATCTCTTTTAAGGGTCTGAGCTGTGGTGCAGTGGGTTAAAGGCATACCAGTTATGCCAGTTGCTGTAAGGCTTCTGTGCTGGCTAGGGTTCGAATCTCCTGGTGGGAAAGTGTTCTAAGGTTGTATAATCTCTCTTGCGTGTTTAGGCAAGTTGTGCATTAAGCATAGACACAGAGTTCTCCCATATTAACAGGAATTTGATGAAAGAACGTGATTAGCCCATCACTATGCTCTAGTTGCCCTTGGGAGATGGTGATCTTTGGAAGGTGAAATACTCCGAAGTTACCATCTCTTTTAAGGGTCTGAGCTGTGGTGCAGTGGGTTAAAGGACGTACCAGTTATGCCAGTTGCTGTAAGGCTTCTGTGCTGGCTAGGGTTCGAATCTCCTGGTGGGAAAGTGTTCTAAGGTTGTATAATCTCTCTTGCGTGTTTAGGCAAGTTGTGCATTAAGCATAGACACAGAGTTCTCCCATATTAACAGGAATTTGATGAAAGAACGTGAGTAGCCCCTCACTATGCTCTCGTTGTCCCTTGGGAGATGGTGATCTTTAGAAGTGAAATACTCCGAAGTTACCATCTCTTTTAAGGGTCTGAGCTGTGGTGCAGTGGGTTAAAGGCGTACCAGTTATGCCAGTTGCTGTAAGGCTTCTGTGCTGGCTAGGGTTCGAATCTCCTGGTGGGAAAGTGTTCTAAGGTTGTATAATCTCTCTTGCGTGTTTAGGCAAGTTGTGCATTAAGCATAGACACAGAGTTCTCCCATATTAACAGGAATTTGATGAAAGAACGTGAGTAGCCCCTCACTATGCTCTAGTTGCCCTTGGGAGATGGTGATCTTTGGAGGTGAAATACTCCGAAGTTACCATCTCTTTTAAGGGTCTGAGCTGTGGTGCAGTGGGTTAAAGGCATACCAGTTATGCCAGTTGCTGTAAGGCTTCTGTGCTGGCTAGGGTTCGAATCTCCTGGTGGGAAAGTGTTCTAAGGTTGTATAATCTCTCTTGCGTGTTTAGGCAAGTTGTGCATTAAGCATAGACACAGAGTTCTCCCATATTAACAGGAATTTGATGAAAGAACGTGAGTAGCTCCTCACTATGCTCTCGTTGCCCTTGGGAGATGGTGATCTTTGGAGGAGAAATACTCCGAAGTTACCATCTCTTTTAAGGGTCTGAGCTGTGGTGCAGTGGGTTAAAGGCATACCAGTTTATGCCAGTTGCTGTAAGGCATCTGTGCTGGCTAGGGTTCGAATCTCCTGGTGGGAAAGTGTTCTAAGGTTGTATAATCTCTTTTGCATGTTTAGGCAAGTTGTGCATTGAGCATAGAAACAGAGTTCTCCCATATTAACAGGAATTTGATGAAAGAACGTGAGTAGCCCCTCACTATGCTCTCGTTGCCCTTGGGAGATGGTGATCTTTGGATGTGAAATACTCCGAAGTTACCATCTCTTTTAAGGGTCTGAACTGTGGTACAGTGGGTTAAAGACATACCAGTTATGCCAGTTGCTGTAAGGCTTCTCTGCTAGGCTAGGGTTCGAATCTCCTGGTGGGAAAGTGTTCTAAGGTTGTATAATCTCTCTTGCGTGTTTAGGCAAGTTGTGCATTAAGCATAGAAACAGAGTTCTCCCATATTAACAGGAATTTGATGAAAGAACGTGAGTGCCCCTCACTATGCTCTCGTTGCCCTTGGGAGATGGTGATCTTTGGAAGTGAAATACTCCGAAGTTACCATCTCTTTTAAGGGTCTGAGCTGTGGTGCAGTGGGTTAAAGACGTACCAGTTATGCCAGTTGCTGTAAGGCTTCTGTGCTGGCAAGGGTTCGAATCTCCTGGTGGGAAAGTGTTCTAAGATTGTATAATCTCTCTTGTGTATTTAGGCAAGTTGTGCATTAAGCATAGACACAAGAGTTCTCCCATATTTAACAGGAATTTGATGAAAGAATGTGATTAGCCTCTCACTATGCTCTAGTTGCCCTTGGGAGATGGTGATCTTTGAAGGTGAAATACTCCGAAGTTACCATCTCTTTTAAGGGTCTGAGCTGTGGTGCAGTGGGTTAAAGGCGTACCAGTTATGCCAGTTGCTGTAAGGCTTCTGTACTGGCTAGGGTTCGAATCTCCTGGTGGGAAAGTGTTCTAATGTTGTACAATCTCTCTTGCATGTTTAGGCAAGTTGTGCATTAAGCATAGACACAGAGTTCTCCCATATTAACAGGAATTTGATGAAAGAACGTGATTAGCCAATCACTATGCTCTAGTTGCCCTTGGGAGATGGTGATCTTTGAAGGTGAAATACTCCGAAGTTACCATCTCTTTTAAAGGTCTGAGCTGTGGTGCAGTGGGCTAAAGGCGTACCAGTTATACCAGTTGCTGTAAGGCTTCTGTGCTGGCTAGGGTTCGAATCTCCTGGTGGGAAAGTGTTCTAAGGTTGTATAATCTCTCTTGCATGTTTAGGCAAGTTGTGCATTGAGCATAGAAAAAGAGTTCTCCCATATTAACAGGAATTTGATGAAAGAACGTGAGTGCCCCTCACTATGCTCTCGTTGCCCTTGGGAGATGGTGATCTTTGGAAGTGAAATACTCCGAAGTTACCATCTCTTTTAAGGGTCTGAGCTGTGGTGCAGTGGCTTAAAGGCATACCAGTTATGCCAGTTGCTGTAAGGCTTCTGTGCTGACTAGGGTTCGAATCTCCTGGTGGGAAAGTGTTCTAAGGTTGTATAATCTCTCTTGCGTGTTAAGGCAAGTTGTGCATTAAGCATAGAAACTTAGTTTTCCCATATTAACAGGAATTTGATGAAAGAACGTGAGTGCCCCTTGTAACACTGTTAAAGTGTTTGGTTTAGTTTATTTAAAATATATATAGAATATGAGTCAGAGACAGGAATTGGGAAAGGCGCCAGGTTGTCGGCCTGAGATCTCACACCTCAAAGCGTTAATGACCTCAAGTGACCTGAGGTCAGATCATGCGAATTTCACCTTGCTTCTACTAATCTCTTAATTGGAGCCTGGTAGCCTTCAAACATGCCGACGTTTAAGGAGTGGCTTGGTAGAGTGCCTCAGGCTATCTACTTGTGGGCGGAGTTAGTTACTAGGCTCCCCAATATATACTCGGAGAACTATCGATTCGAGAGGATTAGCATTAAAGAACAGCAGACGAGCGGAGCAGAGCAGAGGCCAGCCGTCGAGATAGGCCGTCACCAGACGGGGGGTGACGCTGCCTGAAAATTGCAGACTCCCCCCCCCCTCTCTATTCAACTTAGACTCAGTCCTCGGTGAGTGAACATTTAGGTTACTTGGTCGTGTTTTACAAGTGTTGTGTGATGATCAGGGGCAGTCAGTTGTAGTGTTCTCAGATTCTTGGAGGATGACTCACTTTGAATATTAATCTTTAACATTTTAATTGGATTGCTTAAGTTATGATACTTATCATGAAAAATATAATTGTTGAATTTATTATTTAAATGGACTTTATTTTGTTCCCTAGAGATTTTGAGTTGAGGTGAGAAAGCCTCTGTGGTTACTGGTTTCATTTTTTAGAATGAGTACATGATAAAGATGGGACCATACTAATAATGACCTCTTGATAACATCTTTGGTGAATATTGTGATACAGACAAGTTCCATTCCTTGTCTTGTATGTAATGATCATGAATGGATGGTGGCAGCATTTCGTCTTCTACTATCTACTCTTCTACTTCTACTATCTACTCTTCTTCTTCTACCTATCTACACCTCTCCCTCCACCCCTCTCTAAACTCTCACTTTCAACTAATGACCATCCTCCCACTTCTATGCCTCTCACCCTAAACCCTCACTAATTACTTCACTATTCATTTCTTTCCTTTCGTTTCCTCTTATACGTTTGTGGCATATGATTCTGTATTCTAGAGTTCTCTCTAGAGTTTCGGGTAGCTGATCAAGTTACGGCGCCTTGTAGTCTTAGCACCTAGGTAGTCAAATATCTAGGTTACAAGGTGTTGAACGAGAGAGGCTGCCTTAGGAACTCTGGAGGTGCTCTAGAATAGTTAGCTAACTGAGGACGGGATAACGGACTAGAGAGAGCTGTTTCCCCCGGCCTCGTTAGTTAACTGGGGGGTGGAATAATGGACAAGATAGAGCTATTTCCCTCACCCCCCGTTACAATGTTGGCAGCGGTGTTGAACAATGTTGTAGGTAGATGGTGTTCATTTAACATTGTTCAGTCCCACGTGTCATTTTGCCGCTCAGGCGCTATCAGGGAGATCTTGACAGGTGTTTATTATTCGCGATTTAGCGAGCTTTTTCCAGGTTAGGAGATAGTGATTCTCTGGTGATTTGGTTTAGTGATTTTGTGAGTTTTGTGAAGTTCAGGGAATGTTCTCCAGAACTTGCGTGTGTAGTGATTTATGTTAGTGATAAGATTTGGCGATTTTGGAACTTAACAGTTGGTGGGTAGTGGAGGTCACCTGAGTGTGACAGGTGACCTCGCATGTCCCACGGGGACACCCAGCCACCGCTGGTCTCCTGGTCAGTGGGGAGTGGCAGGTGTAGTTCTTAAGTAGTTTTAAGTGGTGGTTCTGCTCAGATTATTGCGATCGACTGTTTTACTCCATTTGAACGCAATAACCTGAGGTGTACTGGTATTGTACAGCATGCTAGGGGGGAGGCTTAGTATGTCAGTAGACTTCACGTTGGGGACGCTCGACGTTAGATAGTCTGGTCACAGGTGTGGCAACAGTTTTGAGTTATTGACCGGCGGAGAGGCTCGGGAAACACTCTGGGTCACGTAGGTGGCTGTAGGTTAAGGGTGGGAGTAATGGTTAATTAAGTACTTAAGATTAAGAACGGTACAGTTAAGTTAGGCTAGTGTTTTGTCTATTAGTTTTGATATTTTATTGTGGAGATTGGTTTAGGTGACAAGAAAAGTAGTGACGACCTTATTCTCTCTTCTCTAACTTTACTCTGTTACTGTTTTATGTTCCACCAAGTCAATATCATTCAGAGTTAA
This sequence comes from Procambarus clarkii, assembly GCF_040958095.1. NCBI lineage: Eukaryota > Metazoa > Arthropoda > Malacostraca > Decapoda > Cambaridae > Procambarus > Procambarus clarkii. Next base: position 23,165,919 of record NC_091221.1, on the reverse strand, counting down.
TTGGATTATTTTAAAAATTTAAGTGTAGTCGTTGCCAGGAGGAGAGCGGTATGATTTGACTGTGTAAACCCTATACAAACTACAGGGTCACACAACATCTTGGGAGCACGGTATTGTTGCCTTCCTGTTCATTCACAGGTGGGAGCCAGAAGAGAGGCGCGACGCATATGCAGAAGAGATAGACGGCTGCTGTGTACCACACTCAGGGGCGTTCCTCACCACCACGACGACCAGCCCCTGCCTGGAGGTCATGGCTCCACCACCACCACCCCGGGGACCCCAAGATGTAGCCCTCTCGGTCGGTCAACATTAGTCTACCCAGTGACCCCAGGACTGACGGACCCCAGTGGACCCCAAGACGGACAGACCCCAGTGGACCCCAAGACGGACGGACCCCTAGTGGACCCCAGGTCGTTCTGCAGACGACCCAGTAAAGCTGGAAGAGGAACAACGACTCCAGTCTGTCCCACCAACATCGGTCTACCCAGGATGGACCCCAGGACGGACGGACCCCAATGGACCCCAGGTCGCTTGTCAAAGACCCATGGGAGGAGGAAGGGAGAAGAAAGAAGAGAGAAAAAAGAAGAGAGAAAAAGAAGAGAGAAGAAAGAAGAGAGAAGAAAGAAGAGAGAAGAAAGAAGAAGATAAGACAAGCTGAGACACGATGCCTAGTGTCCCTTGCTGGTGTCAGCATCATTGCATGGAGCGTAATTGCAAGACAGGATCGTTTGCCTTAACTGGCCGCCCCTCCTGCAAGCATGTTGTTCTGTTGAGTGATTCTTCCTGTGTCGCGCGGAGTTGATGTGGCTGTCAGAAGTAGCTCTCTGAAGGAGGCGTGCTGAAGCAACAGGGAGGAAGAAGAGTAGGATGGGATTTCTACTGTTGGCAACTATATGAAGGTCTCGAAACTTGTAGTCCCCATAGCTGTGAAGAACCCCAATATACGTCTCTCATGGTGACTGACGTAGGGCCAATTACAGATCAGCTGGGACAACCGAATTCCACGGTCCTGTGCGCAGTTCAAGTAGTAAAGGCTTTCTGGTTGACCAAAGGTTGTTGTGCGTTAACGACGGAGAAGCGACGGAGGCAGTTGTGTTGAAGAAATGTGGTACAGGACTATCTACAAGACCAAGCAGTGACGTCGCCCAGCCAGAGACAATGGACGTCTGTCTACATATTTCATTTTTTTAGAGTAGGATGATGTATATTTGTTTAGCTAGGATGTATTCTTTTCGTTAATAAAGTTGTCGCACACAGCTAGCTCGCTTTAGCAGTGTTGCAAAAAACTTTATTTTCGGGGAGAAGGGGAGATGTAACACTGTAAAAGTGTTTGGTTTAGTTTATTTAAAATATATATAGAATATGAGTCAGAGACAGGAATTGGGAAAGGCGCCAGGTTGTCGGCCTGAGATCTCACACCTCAAAGCGTTAATGACCTCAAGTGACCTGAGGTCAGATCATGCAAATTTCACCTTGCTTCTACTAATCTCTTAATTGGAGCCTGGTAGCCTTCAAACATGCCGACGTTTAAGGAGTGGCTTGGTAGAGTGCCTCAGGCTATCTACTTGTGGGCGGAGTTAGTTACTAGGCTCCCCAATATATACTCGGAGAACTATCGATTCGAGAGGATTAGCATTAAAGAACAGCAGACGAGCGGAGCAGAGCAGAGGCCAGCCGTCGAGATAGGCCGTCACCAGACGGGGGGTGACACTGCCTGAAAATTGCAGACTCCCCCCCCCCTCTCTATTCAACTTAGACTCAGTCCTCGGTGAGTGAACATTTAGGTGACTTGGTCGTGTTTTACAAGTGTTGTGTGATGATCAGGGGCAGTCAGTTGTAGTATTCTCAGATTCTTGGAGGATGACTCACTTTGAATATTAATCTTTAACATTTTATTTGGATTGCTTAAGTTATGATAGTTATCATGAAAAATATAATTGTTGAATTTATTATTTAAATGGACTTTATTTTGTTCCTTAGAGATTTTGAGTTGAGGTGAGAAAGCCTCTGTGGTTACTGGTTTAATTTTTTAGAATGAGTACATGATAAAGATGGGACCATACTAATAATGACCTCTTGATAACATCTTTGGTGAATATTGTGATACAGACAAGTTCCATTCCTTGTCTTGTATGTAATGATCATGAATGGATGGTGGCAGCATTTCGTCTTCTACTATCTACTCTTCTACTTCTACTATCTACTCTTCTTCTTCTACCTATCTACACCTCTCCCTCCACCCCTCTCTAAACTCTCACTTTCAACTAATGACCGTCCTCCCACTTCTCTGCCTCTCACCCCAAACCCTCACTAATTACTTCACTATTCATTTCTTTCCTTTCGTTTTCTCTTATACGTTTGTGGCATATGATTCTGTATTCTACAGTTCTCTCTAGAGTTTCGGGTAGCTGATCAAGATACGGCGCCTTGTAGTCTTAGCACCTAGGTAGTCAAATTCCTTGGTTACAAGGTGTTGAACGAGAGAGGCTGCCTTAGGAACTCTGTAGGTGCTCTAGAATAGTTAGCTAACTGGGGACGGGATAACGGACTAGAGAGAGCTGTTTCCCCCGGCCTCGTTAGTTAACTGGGGGGTGGAATAATGGACAAGATAGAGCTATTTCCCCCACCACCCCGTTACACCCTCACTATGCTCTCATTGCCCTTGGGAGATGGTGATCTTTGGAAGTGAAATACTCCGAAGTTACCATCTCTTTTAAGGGTCTGAGCTGTGGTGCAGTGGGCTAAAGGCGTACCAGTTATGCCTGTTGCTGTAAGGCTTCTGTGCTGGCTAGGGTTCGAATCTCCTGGTGGGAAAGTGTTCTAAGGTTGTATAATCTCTTTTCCGTGTTTAGGCAAGTTATGCATTAAGCATAGACACAGAGTTCTCCCATATTAACAGGAATTTGATGAAAGAACGTGAGTAGCCCCTCACTATGCTCTAGTTGCCCTTGGGAGATGGTGATCTTTGGAGGTGAAATACTCCGAAGTTATCATCTCTTTTTAGGGTCTGAGCTGTGATGCAATGGGTTAAAGGCGTACCAGTTATGCCAGTTGCTGTAAGGCTTCTGTGCTGGCTAGGGTTCGAATCTCCTGGTGGGAAAGTATTCTTAGGTTGAATAATCTATCTTGCATGTTTAGGCAAGTTGTGCATTGAGCATAGACACAGAGTTCTCCCATAATAACAGGAATTTGATGAAAGAAAGTGAGTAGCCCCCCACTATGCTCTAGTTGCCCTTGGGAGATGATGATCTTTGGAGGTGAAATACTCCGAAGTTACAATCTGTTTTAAGGGTCTGAGCTGTGGTGCAGTGTGTTAACGGCGTTCCAGTTATGCCAGTTATTGTAAGGCTTCTGTGCTGGCTAGGGTTCGAATCTCCTGGTGGGAAAGTATTCTAAGGTTGTAAAATCTCTCTTGCGTGTTTAGGCAAGTTGTGTATTAGGCATAGACACAGAGTTCTCCCATATTAACAGGTATTTGATAAAAGAACGTGAGTAGCCCCTCACTATGCTCTAGTTGCCCTTGGGAGATGGTGATCTTTGGAGGTGAAATGCTCCGAAGTTACCATCTCTTTTAAGGGTCTGAGCTGTGGTGCAGTGGGTTAAAGGCGTACCAGTTATGCCAGTTGCTGTAAGGCTTCTGTGCTGGTTAGAGCTCGAATCTCCTGGAGGGAAAGTGTTCTATGGTTGTATAATCTCTCCAGCGTGTTTAGGCAAGTTGTGCATTAAGCATAGACACACAGTTCTCCCATATTAACAGGAATTTGATGAAAGAACGTGAGTAGCCCCTCACTATGCTCTAGTTGCCCTTAGGAGATGGTGATCTTTGGAGGTGAAATACTCCGAAGTTACCACCTCTTGTAAGGGTCTGAGCTGTGGTGCAGTGGGTTAAAGGCGTACCAGTTATGCCATTTGCTGTAAGGCTTCTGTACTGGCTAGAGTTCGAATCTCCTGGTGGGAAAGTGTTCTAAGGTTGTAAAATCTCTCTTGCGTGCTTATGCAAGTTGTGCAATAAGCATAGACACAGAGTTCTCCAATATTAACAGGAATTTGATGAAAGAACGTGAGTAGCCCATCAATATGCTCTAGTTGCCCTTGGGAGATGATGATCTTTGGAGGTGAAATGCTCCGAAGTTACCATATCTTTTAAGGGTCTGAGCTGTGGTGCAGTGGGTTAAAGGCATACCAGTTATGCCAGTTGCTGTAAGGCTTCTGTGCTGGCTAGAGTTCGAATCTCCTGGTGGGAAAGTGTTCTAAGGTTGTATAATCTCTCCTGCGTGTTTAGGCACATTGTGCATGAAGCATAGACACAGAGTTCTCCCATATTAACAGGAATTTGATGAAAGAACGTGAGTAGCTCCTCACTATGCTCTAGTTGCTTTTGAGATATGGTGATCTTTGGAGGTGAAATACTCCGAAGTTACCATCTCTTTTAAGGGTCTGAGCTGTGGTGCAGTGGGCTAAAAGCGCACCAGTTATGCCAGTTGCTGTAAGGCTTCTGTGCTTGCTAGGGTTCGAATCTCCTGGTGGGAAAGTGTTCTAAGGTTGTATAATCTCTTTTGCGTGTTTAGGCAAGTTATGCATTAAGCATAGACACATAGTTCTCCCATATTAACAGGAATTTGATGAAAGTCTGTGAGTAGCCCCTCACTATGCTCTAGTTGCCCTTGGGAGATGGTGATCTTTGGAGATGAAATACTACGAAGTTACCATCTCTTTTAAGGGTTTGAGCTGTGGTGCAGTGGGTTAAAGGCGTACCAGTTATGCAGTTCTGTAAGGCTTCTGTGCTGGCTAGGGTTCAAATCTCCTGGTGGGAAAGTGTTCTAAGGTTGTATAATCTCTCTTGCGTGTTTAGGCAAGTTGTGCATTAAGCATAGACACAGAGTTCTCCCATATTAACAGGAATTTGATGAAAGAACGTGAGTAGCCTCTCACTATGCTCTCGTTGCCCTTGGGAGATGGTGATCTTTGGAGGTGAAATACTCCGAAGTTACCATCTCTTTTAAGGGTCTGAGCTGTTGTGCAATGGGTTAAAGGCGTACCAGTTATGCCAGTTGCTGTAAGGCTTCTGTGCTGGCTAGGGTTCAAATCTCCTAGTGGGAAAGTGTTCTAAGGTTGTATAATCTCTCTTGCGTGTTTAGGCAAGTTGTGCATTAAGCATAGACACAGAGTTCTCCCATATTAACAGGAATTTGATGAAAGATCGTGATTAGCCCCTCGTTATGCTCTAGTTTCCCTTGGGAGATGGTGATCTTTGGAGGTGAATTACTCCGAAGTTACCATCTTTTTTAAGGGTCTGAGCTGTGGTCCAGTTTGCTGAAGGCGTACCAGTTATGCAAGTTGCTGTAAGGCTTCTGTGCTGGCTAGGGTTCGAATCTCCTGGTTGGAAAGTGTTCTAATGTTGTATAATCTCTCTTGCGTGTTTAGGCAAGTGGTGCATTAAGCATAGACACAGAGTTCTCCCATATTAACAGGAATTTGATGAAAGAATGTGAGTAGCCCCTCACTATGCTATAGTTGCCCTTGGGAGATGGTGATCTTTGGAGGTGAAATACTCCGAAGTTACCATCTCTTTTAAGGGTCTGAGCTGTTGTGCAATGGGTTAAAGGCGTACCAGTTATGCCAGTTGCTGTAAGGCTTCTGTGCTGGCTAGGGTTCAAATCTCCTGGTTGGAAAGTGTTCTAAGATTGTATAATCTCTCTTGCGTGTTTAGGCAAGTTGTGCATTAAGCATAGACACAGAGTTCTCCCATATTAACAGGAATTTGATGAAAGAATGTGAGTAGCCCCTCACTATGCTATAGTTGCCCTTGGGAGATAGTGATCTTTGGAGGTGAAATACTCCGAAGTTACCATCTCTTTTAAGGGTCAGAGCTCTGGTGCAGTGGGTTAAAGGCGTATCAGTTATGCCAGTTGCTGTAAGGCTTGTGTGCTGGCTAGGGTTCGAATCTCCTGGTGGGAAAGTGTTCTAAGGTGGTATAATCTCTCTTGCGTGTTTAGGCAAGTTGTGCATTAAGCATAGACACAGAGTTCTCCCATATCAACAGGAATTTGATGAAAGATCGTGAGTAGCCCCTCACTATGCTCTCGTTGCCCTTGGGAGATGGTGATCTTTGGAGGTGAAATACTCCGAAGTTACCATCTTTTTTAAGGGTCTGAGCTGTGGTGCAATGGGCTAAAGGCGTACCAGTTATGCCAGTTGCTGTAAGGCTTCTGTGCTGGCTAGGGTTCGAATCTCTTGGTGGAAAAGTGTTCTAAGATTGTATAATCTCTCTTGCGTGTTTAGGCAAGTTGTGCATTAAGCATAGACACAGAGTTCTCCCATATTAACAAGAATTTGATGAAAGAACGTGAGTAGCCCCTCACTATGCTCTAGTTGCCCTTGGGAGATAGTGATCTTTGGAGGTGAAATACTCCGAAGTTACCATCTCTTTTAAGGGTCTGAGCTCTGGTGCAGTGGGTTAAAGGCGTATCAGTTATGCCAGTTGCTGTAAGGCTTGTGTGCTGGCTAGGGTTCGAATCTCCTTGTGGGGAAGTGTTCTAAGGTTGTATAATCTCTCTTGCGTGTTTAGGCAAGTTGTGCATTAAGCATAGACACAGAGTTCTCCCATATCAACAGGAATTTGATGAAAGATCGTGAGTAGCCCCTCACTATGCTCTCGTTGCCCTTGGGAGATGGTGATCTTTGGAGGTGAAATACTCCGAAGTTACCATCTTTTTTAAGGGTCTGAGCTGTGATGCAGTGGGTTAAAGGCGTACCAGTTATGCCAGTTGCTGTAAGGCTTCCGTGCTGGCTAGGGTTCGAATCTCCTGGTGGGAAAGTGTTCTAAGGTTGTATAATCTCTGTTGCGTGTTTAGGCAAGTTGTGCATTAAGCATAGACATAGAGTTCTCCCATATTAACAGGATTTTGATGAAAGAACGTTAGTAGCCCCTCACTATGCTCTAGTTGCTCTTGGGAGATGGTGATCTTTGGAGGTGAAATACTCCGAAGTTACCAACTCTTTTATGGGTCTGAGCTGTGGTGCAGTGGGCTAAAGGCGTACCAGTTATGCCAGTTGCTGTAAGGCTTCTGTGCTGGCTAGGGTTCGAATCTCCTGGTGGGAAAGTGTTCTAATGTTGTATAATCTCTCTTGCGTGTTTAGGCAAGTTGTGCATTAAGCATAGACACAGAGTTCTCCCATATTAACAGGAATTTGATGAAAGAATGTGAGTAGCCCCTCACTATGCTCTAGTTGCCCTTGGGAGATGGTGATCTTTGGAGGTGAAATACTCCGAAGTTACCATCTCTTTTAAAGGTCTGAGCTCTGGTGCAGTGGGTTAAAGGCGTACCAGTTATTCCAGTTGCTGTAAGGCTTCTGTGCTGTCTAGGGTTCGAATCTCCTGGTGGGAAAGTGTTCTAAGATTTTATAATCTCTCTTGCGTGTTTAGGCAAGTTGTGCATTAAGCATAGACACAGAGTTCTCCCATATTAACAGGAATTTGATTAAAGAACGTGAGTAGCCCTCTCACTATGCTCTAGATGCCCTTGGGAGATGGTGATCTTTTGAGTTGAAATACTCCGAAGTTACCATCTCTTTTAAGGGTCTGACCTGTGGTGCAGTGGGTTAAAGGCGTACCAGTTATGCCAGTTGCTGTAAGGCTTCTGTGCTGGCGAGGCTATTATCGATTGTGGGTTGGTGGTGTTGTTGTCGTCGTGTTCCTCCTTTACGGACAACCCAACACACAACTCGGTAGAGTGCTTACACCTCACTAGGTGATCACCCTTGGCGCTTTTGGCTCTTGGAGAGGGGCTCAACGTCACACGTTTAGGGGATGCGGCTCAAACACTTAGCCTCGTTGTCACGTGCACACACCCACTCGAGCCGCTGTGACTCCCCACTTTCTCCTTAGGTGATATGATCTCCTCAATCCCCCTTTTGACTTATTAGTATTACCTTCTACCCTGTCCACAGCAGTGGTTCTTGGTTCTTTCTCTCTCTCTCTCCTTCTTTACTACCTCCTGGGAAGCCTCACTAGGACAAGGGCAAACACCAGCAAATTGGGATACATTTACTGGACAAAGCACATACACGATACATACACACATATAATAATAATGAATCCTATACTCTATATTATTACAATCAGGTTGCTCTCCAACATCATCAGAACTCTATTATCAGTTTACCAAGTGGTATCCTATCATCTGATTCACCACCTGATACCATCAACCTCCTCAAGTAGATCAAGTATACATTCACTGTTGTACTATCAACAAGAGAAATATATATATATATATATATATATATATATATATATATATATATATATTGTGACGGTAACGCGTTGGTGTTCGGCTGTTTAAGGCTAGGGGTATGGCCTCGTCACATAGTTATAAAAAAAAAATAGAAAAACTGGAACTTCGTCTGTGGTAAGGTAAGGAGAAGACACACAAAACACAAGTAAACTTTAACAATGAAATTTTAATTACGTTAAATAAATCAAAACATGAAAATAATGCACAAACAAATATGTATAATAAAATCAATCAATCAAAATAATAAGAATACTTAAATGACACAATGAAAAGTTACGTTAAGGCAAAATAACAAGAAGTGCAACACAAAGGTAAGTGGGAGGTGCTGGAATATTGGCTTAAAGCCACCACCTCTCTCAGTACACTCTAGAGTCTAGCTGGGAGGAGTGCTGGCTACGAAAGCACTGAACATTCTGAGGACTGATGTTGGGGCGACCCCAGACATCAGGTAGTATGGGGGGCGAGTGCAGGTGCAGCCAGACCGGCGACCAATCAGCGGAGCCGTAGCGATCAACGGGTAGTTTGGTGGTTGGAGTTCGAACAGGTGGCTGGCTGCATACGTTTCTGCTCACCCTGGCAAGCCTTGCTGGTGTTGTTGTCGTTGTTGGACATTTCTTCCATAGTCTTTTTATATAATTGTGAAGACGTAATTATGGAGGGAAGAGCAGGCTCAATCTCTTGAAGGAGATTATCGTCACAACTCTCCCCCGAAGCCTGCGGTTCTGGAAGAAGTACGTCGTTATGTGGTGGAGTATTTGATGGAGTTGCTTCTACTTCATAAACTCTGGAGAGATCATGGGCTAAGATGTTGTCAGACTCTTGGTATAGCGTGTCTCCAGGTTGAATTTCTGCAGTTAGCAAGCCCATAGTAGAAGACGTTGAGATGAGAAGTGGGCGTGCTGCAGGAGGTGTAGGGTGGTGTGGTCCGTATTGATGGTGGACCGAGCACTTTTCAGGTGTGGAGTGAAGTGCTGAAGCTTCAGGATGAGGAAGAGTAGCTCCTTGCCAATTGTTCCGTCGTTCCTTGTAGCAGTAGTCGCTGACAGGTGTATTCTTCTCGCCTCGTTGCTGCATCACGACACCACCATCGTCGGTACCATTGGCGTCGACATGGAGGATGTAGGGCTTATCTGACGAGGTGAGAGTGGAATTAGAAGAGGGCATAGGAGCACGAGTATTATCCTGAAAGCATTTGGGAAGATCATTAAGGATTTTGGAATTAGAAAGCGCCGACTCCTTGTCAGTGCTTTCGGGAGGAGAAGCTGGGAAGGTCTCACTGTGGATGTAGGGTTCTGTGAATGTGGAATAGTTAGTCAAGACAGTGGGAGGAGTACCATTATATTGCTTCAAGAGGTTGACGTGGCACAGCTGGGTCTTCCGCCGCCTATCTGGAGTCTCTATCACATAATTATTATTATTCCTGCACTCTTTGACGCAGTAGGGTCCTGAAAATTTGTTTTGTAAAGGTGAACCTGGGATAGGAAAATAGGCAAGGACGAAGTCTCCCGGCTTGAATTTTCTTACTTTGCTGGTCTGGTCGTAATGAGTCTTCATTCTCACCTGGGCTTTCAATAGATTATCATGGGCAAAGCGGTGGACTCTCTCTAGAATGTGTTGAAGGTTTTGAAGAAACTGGGGCACATTCTGATGCTCACTGAAGGTGGCATCTCTGAGAGAGTCTTTGAAAGCCTTAAGGGGAGTACGGCACTTACGGCCGTAGAGCATCTCATAAGGAGATACTCCTAGGGACTCATTGGGGAGACTTCTGAAAATACACATTATTAGGTCAATCTGCTTATCCCAATCCTTCGAGGTTTCACTACAAAACTTTTTCAAGAGTGCTTTGATGGTCTGATGACTACGTTCAAGAGAACCCTGTGAAGCAGGATGATAGGGGCTGGACAATACCTGTTTGATGTTGAACTCCTCCAGTGTCCTTTTGAAGAGATCACTGGTGAAGTTGGTGCCACAGTCACTTTGAATCTCCCTGGGAAATCCGTATTGAGTGAAGATCTTCAATAGATGTTTGATAACCGTAGCAGCCGTGATGTTCTTCACTGGAACTGCTATGGGAAATCTGGTGGTAGGACACAGGATGGTTAGGATGTAGGCGTTACCTGAACTGGTCCGAGGTAAAGGACCAACACAGTCTATTATGAGTCTGTGGAAAGGTTCCGCAGGCACCTGTATGGGAATCAGTGGTGCTCTGGGAATGGAGACGTTCGGTTTGCCTGCCATCTGACATGTATGACACTGTTTTACGTACTGTTTGACGTTGTTTACCATACCTGGCCAGTAGTAGTCTTGACGAATCCCATGGTAAGTCTTGTTGAAGCCGTAGTGGGAGAATGCTCCGTGGGCCAGGTGTAGAATAGTGGGCCGCAGGCTGGTGGGAATCACAAGTTGTTCGGTGTTGGCCCAATCGTCCTCCTCCTTCAGTTTACTGGGTCTATATCTGCGGTAGAGCAAGTCGTTCTCTAGGAAGAACCCAGGAATACTGTCGGGTTGAGTCTCAGCCTGGAAAAACAATGGTGTTAAAGTAAGATCTTCCCTCTGCAACTTACGGAACTCCAACTTGGTCAGATGCGGGGGTAGTTTCTGAGGGTCTTGAGGGACAGCGGTAGCAGTAGAGTCAGCTGGCTGTGGACGTGCGGCTTGTGCACGGGTGGTCACGAGAACCGGAGGAGAAACTTCATCACTCTCTTGAACCTCTGCTGGAACATACTCAAGAATAGGATTTATTGGCACAGAGTTACACACCTGGGGTTTGTCCATGACGATCAGGTTGGTCGGTTGCAGGTCTTCTGCCAAGTCGTTGCCTAGGAGAAGTTGCACTCCAGGCATGGGAAAAGGCTTTTCCCTGACGGCGACTTGGACTTCCCCGTTCACGTAGGGACAATCCAGGTGGACTCTGGCGAGAGGGTATGGAGTGGTAGCAGTGAGGTCAGTGATGAAGACTGTTTCCCCGGTGTAGACTATGTTGGGCACAGCCGACTTCAAGATGATCGATTGTAGAGCCGCTGTGTCCCTCAAGATCTTCAATTTGAAACGTCCCTCCGGATTTGAACCGTTGGCAGAGACAGTTCCAGTATACAGGTGGTTACTGAAAAGAGAAAGATCATTAACATCAACACCAACATTCATCACAGGCTTACCGGACTTAGGAGGAGTTGGTTTGGGTCGTTGTTGGTCAGTGGTTCCCTTGTATTGAGACTTACCACACTTGTCTATGGTATGTCCATAGAGTCTACAATACTTGCAGTACAGTTGTGAACCAGCTTGATCGGGGCTCACCTTCTCGTAACTGTACCACGACTTCTTACTGGAGGATGGTTCAGGTGTCAGCCGGTGGATGAGGCTGTAAGTGTCAGCCGACTTAGCACACTTCAGGTAGTCGGTTTCTTCTTTATCTGCTAAGTAGAGGCGGACAGGAGGCGGCACACGTCTCAAGAATTCTTCAACAAGCATCAGGTTCACGAGTTCTGTAAAAGTAGAGACATGTGCTGCTTCCAGCCATTTCATGAAATACCTCCGTTTCGTGTTAGCAAACTCGAGGAAGGTAGTGGTACTTGCCTTCAGGTGGTCACGGAATTTCCTTCTATAACTTTCGGTGGAAAGTAGGTAGGCGTCTAACACTGCTTGTTTCAGAGTGTAGTAGTCATTCTCAGACGCCAAAGTACTGAGTGTGACTGCAGCTCTACCTGTAAGATGGACTCTGAGAAGTGTTGCCCATTGGTCGACAGGCCAACTGAGTTGATTAGCAAGGGTTTCAAAGGTGGTAAAGAACACATCAACTTCTGCTTCTACAAAGGATGGCATTAACTTACTTGCATGTGATATATTAAAACTGACGGGAAGATTGGCAGTAGCTTGTTGGCGTTGAGTGAAGTGTGAAGTTTCCAAGGCGATTTCACGTTGACGACACTCTAGAGCCAGAGTTGCTTGTTGCTTGTCATGTTCGCGTTGTATTTCCAACTCGCGTTGTTTGGTTTCAAGCTGTAAGCGTTCCCGCTCCTGGAGTGTTTCAAGCTGTACTCGTTCACGTTCACGGAGTAATGCGACCTCACGTTCGTGTTCTTCTCTCCTCAAAGCAGCTTCGCGTTCTTGTTCGTCTCTCCTCAAAGCGGCTTCGCGTTCGTGTTCTTCCCTTCGTATGGCAGCTGCTTCTCTTTGCTGCTCACGTTCAATCTTGGCCAGCTCTAGTTTAAGTTTCATCGTTGCCAAGTCAGTTTTCTCTGCAATATAGTAAGTTTCATGAGTTTCAGAGTCTATCTTACCTTGCTCTAAATAGTAATCCAGCAACAGGTTGTGTAGGTCATTTTTGTTGGCTTGGTAGGGAATTTCTAGTTGATACTCATGTGCAAGAGTTTGTAGTTCAGTCCTCTTGGCACGACTCAAAGTCCCTATTTCACCTGCTGGATTTGCACGGAAAGTTTGGAGACGAAACATGGTGAAATTAGCAAATAAAGGTACACGAATGTTCAATAATGAAATGTCAGAAACAGGACAACGTGGCAACTGGCACTTATCCTGTGTGATCTTTAACAATTAACGTTAAGTGAAAGATATTAAATGATTAAATTAAATCAAGGGCACAGGAAATCTTGTACCCGGTACTCATGTAAGAGAATAAGGGCAAGAAAATCCTACTAACAAATGAAACAAAGTTTCGAAAACAAATGAAACAGTTAAATGCTTCAAAAGTAAAATTGGTAGTCCAAGGATGTAGGCATACCTTGCCAAGTCTCTATAGGACATAAAGCAAGTTTTTCCTACTGAATTTAATATGATACTTACAGAATTAGCGAACTTTTGTGCTCTGAAAAAATAAGCTAATTCCCTACCGTTGTATGTATCATCATCTCTGACTGACGTGTAGGGGTGCGAGGTGTCAACTGGTGACGAGAACTGCTGCTGAGGTCCTAATTCAGCAACTAAAGTTCGAGCTAGAGGAACTATGGCCCTCTTTATCCTCCTACAGTCAGATTGCAGAAGATTGGGTACTCTTGACCCGGGGCAGACCACAGTACCAGGGTACCAATATGATGATCTGTCAGAATGAGAAATATTCAAGGGACATAGATGGTAAATACGAGTAATAACAAGGAGGGAGAGATGACCAATTAAGAGTATGACTGCGGCCTACAGTCACCACGTAATCCAAAGTTGTCTCACCTTCACTAATGTTACTCTCGTAATGCACAATACACCGCACCTTATAAAAAATGAAATTGAATGAAAAATAGTAAAGCTACGTTAACAAAGTTAAATACGCTTACCATAAATTACCACTTGGCACCAGTACCTGAGTGAAGCTCCTAGGACAGGCCCCCATATAACTTGTGACGGTAACGCGTTGGTGTTCGGCTGTTTAAGGCTAGGGGTATGGCCTCGTCACATAGTTATAAAAAAAAAATAGAAAAACTGGAACTTCGTCTGTGGTAAGGTAAGGAGAAGACACACAAAACACAAGTAAACTTTAACAATGAAATTTTAATTACGTTAAATAAATCAAAACATGAAAATAATGCACAAACAAATATGTATAATAAAATCAATCAATCAAAATAATAAGAATACTTAAATGACACAATGAAAAGTTACGTTAAGGCAAAATAACAAGAAGTGCAACACAAAGGTAAGTGGGAGGTGCTGGAATATTGGCTTAAAGCCACCACCTCTCTCAGTACACTCTAGAGTCTAGCTGGGAGGAGTGCTGGCTACGAAAGCACTGAACATTCTGAGGACTGATGTTGGGGCGACCCCAGACATCAGGTAGTATGGGGGGCGAGTGCAGGTGCAGCCAGACCGGCGACCAATCAGCGGAGCCGTAGCGATCAACGGGTAGTTTGGTGGTTGGAGTTCGAACAGGTGGCTGGCTGCATACGTTTCTGCTCACCCTGGCAAGCCTTGCTGGTGTTGTTGTCGTTGTTGGACATTTCTTCCATAGTCTTTTTATATAATTGTGAAGACGTAATTATGGAGGGAAGAGCAGGCTCAATCTCTTGAAGGAGATTATCGTCACAATATATATATATATATATATATATATATATATATATATATATATATATATATATATATATACAAGCCTGAATGGTCCCCAGGACTATATACAACTGAAAACTCACACCCCAGAAGTGACTCGAACCCATACTTCCAGGAGCAACGCAACTGGTATGTACAGGGACGCCTTAATCCGCTTGACCATCACGACCGGACATAAGGAAGTGATAGCCGAGGCTATTTGAACCACTTCCCTGCTGGCACTCGGATGGTAATCTTGGGAATAGCATTTTATCAAATCACCTCATTCTTTGGGGCACACATGAGGAACACAAATGCAAACAAGAATTGTTTGCATTTGTGAATTGAGTGCCGGTGGGGAAGTGGTTCAAGTAGCCTCGGCTATCACTTCCTTATGTCCGGTCGTGATGGTCAAGCGGATTAAGGCGTCCCTGTACATACCAGTTGCGTTGCTACTGGGAGTATGGGTTTGAGTCACTTCTGGGGTGTGAGTTTTCAGTTATATATATATATATATATATATATATATATATATATATATATATATATATATATATATATATATATATATATATATATATATATATATATATATATATATGTATATATATATACATATTAGTATATTTTGGTAGCAGTCTTTCCTGTAGACATATATTATTAAATATGACCGAAAAAGTAAGATTAATAATTCTAACACGAATTTTCTCAATCTTTCGTACATTACGCTTCACTGTTGGAGGTAAATCAAAAATCACTTCTCCAAAATTCATTTTTATTTCTAGTCTGACGCGACACGGGCGCGTTTCGTAAAACTTATTACATTTTCAAAGACTTCACAAATACACAACTGATTAGAACTTACGTCTCTCTGATATTATATCTACATTTGAGTGAGGTGGGAAGGATGATGTGGCATTAACACAAGACAGAACAGGGGATAATAATAGGGTATTAAAAGTATCAACACAAGACAGAACAGAAAACAATGGGTATTGAATAGAAGTGTTTGTAGAAAGCCTATTGGTCCATATTTCTTGATGCTTCTATATTGGAGCGGAGTCTTGAGGTGGGTAGAATATAGTTGTGCAATAATTGGCTGTTGATTGCTGGTGTTGACTTCTTGATGTGTAGTGCCTCGCAAACGTCAAGCCGCCTGCTATCGCTGTATCTATCGATGATTTCTGTGTTGTTTACTAGGATTTCTCTGGCGATGGTTTGGTTATGGGAAGAGATTATATGTTCCTTAATGGAGCCCTGTTGCTTATGCATCGTTAAACGCCTAGAAAGAGATGTTGTTGTCTTGCCTATATACTGGGTTTTTTGGAGCTTACAGTCCCCAAGTGGGCATTTGAAGGCATAGACGACGTTAGTCTCTTTTAAAGCGTTCTGTTTTGTGTCTGGAGAGTTTCTCATGAGTAGGCTGGCCGTTTTTCTGGTTTTATAGTAAATCGTCAGTTGTATCCTCTGATTTTTGTCTGTAGGGATAACGTTTCTATTAACAATATCTTTCAGGACCCTTTCCTCCGTTTTATGAGCTGTGGAAAAGAAGTTCCTGTAAAATAGTCTAATAGGGGGTATAGGTGTTGTGTTAGTTGTCTCTTCAGAGGAAAGTGAAAAGCCATGCAACCTCTGAAGAGACAACTAACACAACACCTATACCCCCTATTAGACTATTTTACAGGAACTTCTTTTCCACAGCTCATAAAACGGAGGAAAGGGTCCTGAAAGATATTGTTAATAGAAACGTTATCCCTACAGACAAAAAATCAGAGGATACAACTGACGATTTACTATAAAACCAGAAAAACGGCCAGCCTACTCATGAGAAACTCTCCAGACACAAAACAGAACGCTTTAAAAGAGACTAACGTCGCCTATGCCTTCAAATGCCCACTTGGGGACTGTAAGCTCCAAAAAACCCAGGATATAGGCAAGACAACAACATCTCTTTCTAGGCGTTTAACGATGCATAAGCAACAGGGCTCCATTAAGGAACATATAATCTCTTCCCATAACCAAACCATCGCCAGAGAAATCCTAGTAAACAACACAGAAATCATCGATAGATACAGCGATAGCAGGCGGCTTGACGTTTGCGAGGCACTACACATCAAGAAGTCAACACCAGCAATCAACAGCCAATTATTGCACAACTATATTCTACCCACCTCAAGACTCCGCTCCAATATAGAAGCATCAAGAAATATGGACCAATAGGCTTTCTACAAACACTTCTATTCAATACCCATTGTTTTCTGTTCTGTCTTGTGTTGATACTTTTAATACCCTATTAATATCCCCTGTTCTGTCTTGTGTTAATGCCACATCATCCTTCCCACCTCACTCAAATGTAGATATAATATCAGAGAGACGTAAGTTCTAATCAGTTGTGTATTTGTGAAGTCTTTGAAAATGTAATAAGTTTTACGAAACGCGCCCGTGTCGCGTCAGACTAGAAATAAAAATGAATTTTGGAGAAGTGATTTTTGATTTACCTCCAACAGTGAAGCGTAATGTACGAAAGATTGAGAAAATTCGTGTTAGAATTATTAATCTTACTTTTTCGGTCATATTTAATAATATATATATACATATATATATATATATATATATGTATATATATATATATATATATATATATATATATATATATATATATATATATATATATATATATATATATATATATATATATATATATACATATAATGTATATATATATATATACATTTATATATATATATATATATATATATATATATATATATATATATTTATATATATATATATATATATATATATATATATATATATATATATATATATATATATATATATATATATATATATATAAATGTGTACACTGAAAATCAGCATGTGAATGCAATAACATATATCAGCATAAATGTTCCTTGATACACCGCAATGATCAATCGATCACTCTATCAGTCCTAGAACACATACATCTGTAGGTAATCCAGCCTACGATTGTAACTCTAAACTTCAGTATAAAACACTCCTTGACATAAGAATGCCAACAATCACTCACCTCTCACTGCGTCTTGCATGCTAATGACAACCACACACTATCAACTCCCTACAAGTAATCCACCAGAACTTCCCTTCCATCTCAGGAAGTTCACTACCCTGATCTTCAGGTTCTTCTGGGCTTAACTACCAGGATCCTCTGCAGCTCCTCCAGGCTGCTACCATGAAGTTTCCTTGAGCAACTACGGTGCTTCACCCTTCTGCTAGGGTCCTCCACAGCTCTCCTGGCTGCTACACCATGAAGTTCCCTCGAGCAACTATGGTGCTTCACCACCTCTACAGAAGCACGTGACACTCCTCTTCACTACTTCCCCACACAGCTCGAGGTCCTCGCCTCCACTACCTTGGAGTCTCATCAATTACTTCATCTGTGCTGGCTTCGAAGTTCTCAACAACTTCTTTCCCAAAGACAAACCTGCAACCCATCGACACTCCAATAAAATGTTTCCCCTTTAACACGTAAACAAAAATAATCACACAATATGTTTGCCTCAAACCTCTATCTGTCCTCTACATACAGTGAGAGTGGACTCCCCCGTTTTGGGCGGGTCCATACTCCACCTCGCCCGGCGGCAGTCCTCACTCGGTGGGAGGGTCTTCCACCGTCAGGAGCCGAGCTCCCTCAGTTACCTGCCAGCGCTCAGAGGGGATGGACGTCGCTCCGTGTTCCTCCCTCTCCACTCTCTTATTTTAGGCTTTCTGCCTTACCAAAACATGTCTAACTTATCAATAAACATTGCTACTGTCGCTGGGCACACGACCAACTACAAGCAATCACTATGAACTGGCTTATATCGTGCTTACCACAGATTGTCTAGTCGAGGGCGCTCCTCCCTCTGACGAAGCTTGGTCAGGGCGCTTCCACGGCCCACAATAATGCCTCTGGGCGATTTAATACTCTCCTCTTCGACCAGGACTTGAGACCACAACGTTCCCAGCTCAGTTCCACAGCTGGCACGTCTACACACTTCTCTTCTCTTGGAGATATATCACTAGGGGTTCCCTTCTGAAGGGAGCTCGAACGGAGCACGGCTTTCCCCTGCGATGTCTGGCACTCAAGTGAGGTCAAAGCCCTCCCGAAGCGAGCCTCACGCCTCCAGCAAAATGTCCACATCTCCTAACCAGTCATTTATCTGTTTTCTTCTACACTGCCCATGATCTTAAATTGTTCATCATATCCAACCAGCTATTTTACATATGTGTTATCACCTCTATATTTTTTAGACCTTCTGGTTAGGTCAGGCTTGATAGAATAATTCTCAAAGGGGAGACTCGTTTTTCAGCTACCTGGGATCATAACACTCCCTCCCCCTTGTTTTTGAGAATTATTCTAGTGGCTAGGCTCGAGATAACGCATCAGCCACTACATTGTCTCGCCCTCTTATGTGCGTTATCATCAGGTCATACCCAGCAAACACAAATCATCTACACAACGTTCGCCTATCTCTTCCCATAGGTGTGGGAATGATTTGCATTGAGAATGGTGCAGGAGAGCCTTTGAGAAACTTTTACTCAAAAAATCCAAACACAAAGGTTAAATTATAAATTGTTTTTCTACAATTATTTTCTTCCAAATGTAAAACAAATAGTTTTTACATGTTTAAATATAAAATTTATGGTGTTTTTTTGTAAAATTCATTAATAAATTGTGAATGATATATATTGGCTGAGTGAAACCTTTAAAATCCATTTAGTTATAATATGAACAGAAAAAAGTAGTTTTCCAAATTTTCTAAAAATCGCTCTTTTTAACACAATTTGACTCCTTATGCATTCCACTAAACACTAAAATCATGTTTAAATATATAATTTATGTATTATTCCCTAAGATAATTTATATAAATTATAAAACTTGCTGGAAAGTGCTGAGAAAGAATCTGAAAACGTTTTGTTGTCTTATATTGGCGTGTTCTTATTAACTAGAGTGAGTAAAAGTGAGCGAGAGTGGGTAAGAGTGAGTAAGAGTGACTGAAGGTGAGTGAGAGTGCCAGAGAGTGTGTAAGTGTGAGTAAGAGTGAGTATAAGTAAGAGTGACTGAGAGTGAGTAAGAGTGACAGAGTGAGTAAGAGTGAGAGTAAGGGTGACAGAATGAGTAAGAGTGAGAGTAAAGTGATTGAGAGTAAGGGTGAGTATGAGAGTAAGAGTGATTGAGAGTTAGAGTGAGAGTAAGAGTGATTGAGAGTTAGTGAGAGTAAGAGTGATTGAGAGTAAGAGTGATTGAGAGTAAGAGTGATTGAGAGTAAGAGTGATTGAGAGTAAGAGTGATTGGGAGTAAGAGTGATTGAGAGTAAGAGTGATTGGGAGTAAGAGTGATTGGGAGTAGGAGTTAGAGTGAGAGTAGGAGTAAGAATGAGAATAAGAGTGATTGAGAATAGGAGTAAGAATGAGAGTAAGAGTGATTGAGAGTAAGAGTGATTGAGAGTAAGAGTGATTGAGAGTAAGATTGATTGGGAGTAAGAGTAAGAGTGAGAGTAAGAGTAAGAATGAGAATAAGAGTGATTGAGAGTAAGAGTGACTGGGAGTAAGAGTAAGAGTAAGAATGAGAGTAGGAGTGATTGAGAGTAGGAGTGATTGGGAGTAGGAGTGATTGGGAGTAAGAGTGATTGAGAGTAAGAGTAATTGAGAGTAAGAGTATGAGAGTAAGAGTGAGAGAGTGAGTATGAATGGGTAAGGGTGACTGAGAGTGAGTAAGAGTGACAGAGTAAGAGTGACAGAGAGTAAGAGTGACAGAGAGTAAGAGTGACAGAGAGTAAGAGTGACAGAGAGTAGGAGTGACAGAGAGTAAGAGTGACAGAGTAAGAGAGTGAGAGTGATTATGAGAGAGTTAAGAGTGTGAGGTGTGAGAGGGTAGCAGGCCAGGGAGGCAGGATGTGTGGTCACAGGCGAGGCCTAGGCCTCGTGATCTCTAATGTTGGTATTTATATATATGTTGGATTTTTTGTCCTGTTTCAAATTATAATTATTTAGCAGGAATGTAATAAGATATTGCACAGTATTAATGTGACAATAATATATGCATTATTTCCTTGATAATCAAACTTGTTGTTCAAAGATAATATACAATCTTTGAAGGAAACATTTTGAGAGCGCGAGCTGGCAACACTGGGCTGGTGGTTGAGAGAGACATATGGTTAGTTGTGCTCAGACCTTCAGTGGTGAAGGGTGTGTCCCAGCTGGCCGCCACCAGCCGCCACCCGCCGCCACCCGCCGCCCACCACCAGCCGCCACCCGCCACCACCCACCACCCATCACCAGCCGCCACCCACCACCACCCACCACCCACCACCACCCACCACCAGCCGCCACCTGCCACCACCCACCACCAGCCGCCACCCGCCACCCACCACCAGCCGCCACCCGCCGCCACCCGCCACCCACCACCAGCCGCCACCCACCACCCACCACCAGCCGCCACCCGCCACCACCCACCACCAGCCGCCACCTGCCACCGCCCACCACCAGCCGCCACCCGCCACCACCAGCCGCCACCCTCCACCACCCACCACCAACCGCCACCCGCCACCACCCACCACCAACCGCCACCCGCCACCACCCACCACCAGCCGCCACCCGCCACCAGCCACCGCCACCCACCACCGCCACCACCGCCACCACCAGCCGCCACAAGCCGCCACCGCCCGCCACCGCCCGCCACCAGCCGCCATCACCACCACCACCACCACCAGCCGCCATCACCGCCACCAGCCGCCACCAGCTACCACCACCACTAGCCGCCACCACCACCACCAGCTGCCACCACCACCAGCCGCCACCACCAGCCGCCACCACCGCTGTAACACTGTAAAAGTGTTTGGTTTAGGTTAATACATACATAGAGTACATGAGTCACAGACAAGGATCGGAGAGGCGCCAGTTGTCTGCCTGAGATCTCACACCTCTAACCGTTAACGACCCCAAGTGACCTGAGGTCAGATCATGAGAATTTCACCTTGCTTCCGCTAAGCGTATAATTGGAGCCGGGTAGCCTTCAAACATGCCGACGTTTAAGGAGTGGCTTGGTAGTGCCGGAGGCTATCTACTTGTGGGCGGAGTTAGCTACTAGGTTCCCCAATATAAACTCGGAGAGCTATCGAGCATTAAGCAATAGGAGACCGGCCAGCGGGGCAGAGCAGAGGCAACTCTGCCTATCTCGACGGCCGTCGAGATAGGCCGTCACCAGACGGGGGGTGACGCTGCCTGAAAATTGCAGACCCCCCCCCCCCCTCTCTATTCAACTTAGACTCAGTCCTCGGTGAGTGAACATTTAGGTGACTTGGTCGTGTTTACATATGTTGTGTGATGATCAGGGGCAGTCAAGTTGTAGGGTTCTCGAATTCTTGGATGATGACTCACTTTGTATATTAAACTGGAACATTTTAATTGAATTGCTAAATTATGATACTTCATGGGAAATATAATTATGAATTTATTATTTAAATTGTGTTTAACTTTGTTCCCTAGAGATTTGAGTTGAGGTGAGAAAGCCTCTGTGGTTACTGGTTTCATGATATTAACGAGTACATGTTTGGAGTTGATACATGGTACAGAGGGAACATACTAATAATGAACTCATGGTAATAACATCTTTTGAGAATATTTTGATACAGGCAAGTTCCATTCCTTGTCTTGTATGTAATGATCATGAATGGATGGTGGCAGCATTTCGTCTTCTACTATCTACTTTCGACTTCTACTATCTACTCTTCTACTTCTACTTATCTACGTCTCTCCCTCCACCCCTCTCTAAACTCTCACTTTCAACTAATGACCCTCCTCGCTCCTCCCACCTCTCTGCCTCTCACCCCAAACCCTCACTAATTACTTCACTATTCATTTCTTTCCTTTCGTTTTCACTTATACGTTTGTGGCAATGATTCAGTATTCTAGAGTTCTCTCTAGAGTTTCGGGTAGCTGATCCAGTTACGGCGCCTTGTAGTCTTAGCACCTAGGTAGTCAAATACCTAGGTTACAAGGTGTTGAACGAGAGAGGTTGCCTTAGGAACTCTGGAGGTGCTCTAGAATAGTTAGCTAACTGGGGACGGGATAACGGACTAGAGAGAGCTGTTTCCCCCGGCCTCGTTAGCTAACTGGGGGGGGTGGAATAATGGACAAGATAGAGCTATTTCCCCCACCCCCCGTTACACCGCCACCACCACCTGCCACCAGCCGCCACCACCGCCCGCTATCAGCCGTCACCGCCCGTTGCCACAGTCGCCACCGCAAGCCGCCACCAGCCCCCCCCCACCGCCGATCGTCACCACCCACCACAGCCGCCGCCGCCCGCCACCGCCCGCCACCGCCCGCCACCGCCCGCCACCGCCCGCCACTGCCCACCACCACCAGCCGCCGCCGCCACCCACCACCCGCCGCCACCACCCACCACCACCAGCCGCCGCCGCCACCACCACCCACCACCACCGCCGCCACCACCCACCACCACCAGCCTCCGCCGCCACCACCACCCACCACCACCGCCGCCACCACCCACCACCGCCAGCGGCCACCACTCATCACAGACGCCGCCACCCGCCACCGCCAGACACAGCCGCCAGTGTCCGCCACCGCCGCCACTGTCCGCCACCGCCGCCACTGTCCGCCACTGCCGCCACTGTCCGCCACCGCCGCCACTGTCCGCCACCGCCGCCACTGTCCGCCACTGTCCACCACCGCCACCACTGTCTGCCACCGCCACCACTGTCCGCCCGCCGCCACCACTGTCCGCCCGCCGCCACCACTGTCCGCCCGCCGCCACCACTGTCCGGTCGCCGCCACCACTGTCCGCCCGCCGCCACCACTGTCCGCCCGCCGCCACCACTGTCCGCCCGCCGCCTCCACTGTCCGCCCGCCGCCTCCACTGTCCGCCCGCCGACTCCACTGTCCGCCCGCCGCCACCACTGTCCGCCCGCCGCCGCCACTGTTCGCCCGCCGCCGCCACTGTCCGCCCGCCGCCGCCACTGTCCGCCCGCCGCCGCCACTGTCCGCCCGCCGCCACTGTCCACCACCGCCGCCAAAGCCGCCACGGTCCGCCCGCCGCCACTATCCGCCACAGCCGCCACTGTCCGCCCGCCGCCACTGTCCGCCCGCCGCCACTGTCCGCCCGCCGCCACTGTCCGCCCGCCGCCGCCCTGTCCGCCCGCCGCCACTATCCGCCACCGCCGCCACTGTCCGCCCGCCGCCACTGTCCGCCCGCCGCCACTATCCGCCACCGCCGCCACTGTCCGCCCGACGCCACTGTCCGCCCGCCGCCACTATCCGCCACCGCCGCCACTGTCCGCCCGCCGCCACTGTCCGCCTGCCGCCACTATCTGCCACCGCCGCCACTGTTCGCCCGACGCCACTGTCCGCCCGCCGCCACTATCCGCCACCGCCGCCACTGTCCGCCCGCCGCCACTGTCCGCCCGCTGCCACTATCCACCACCTCCACCACTGTCCGCCACCGCCACCACTGTCTGCCACCGCCACCACTGTCTGCCACCGCCACCACTGTCTGCCACCGCCACCACTGTCCGCCCGCCGCCACCACTGTCCGCCCGCCGCCACCACTGTCCGCCCGCCGCCACCACTGTCCGCCCGCCGCCACCACTGTCCGCCCGCCGCCTCCACTGTCCGCCCGCCACCACCACTGTCCGCCCGCCGCCGCCACTGTCCGCCCGCCGCCGCCACTGTCCGCCCGCCGCCGGCACTGTCCGCCCGCCGCCGCCACTGTCCGCCCGCCGCCACTGTCCACCACCGCCGCCAAAGCCGCCACGGTCCGCCCGCCGCCACTATCCGCCACAGCCGCCACTATCCGCCACCGCCGCCACTGTCCGCCCGCCGCCATTGTCCGCCCGCCGCCACTATCCGCCACCGCCGCCACTGTCCGCCCGCCGCCACTATCCGCCACCGCCGCCACTGTCCGCCCGCCGCCACTGTCCGCCCGCCGCCACTATCCGCCACTGCCGCCACTGTCCGCCACAGCCGCCACTCTCCGCCGTACAGCCTCCCCTCTCTCCATTAGTAAATAATTATAATTGTTAGTAAATAATAAAAGAAATATAAATTATTAGATTTTTTTTACCCTTAAATTGGTTTTAATATTTAAATTGAAAATAATAAATATAAAATATAATAAAAATAATATAATATAAAATATAATAAAAATAATATAATATAAAATATAATTTAATTTCAAGAAATTTAACTTTAAACACAAAGATGTGAAAAGGGTTCAGATTATTGGCTCAAACCTTTCATAAGAGATTCATATTGGTATATGAATGGATTATGAATGACTCATGTTAGGAGTGTAAAGTTGCCACAACATCTCAAATTAATGTTAGATACATATGTCTTGGTTATAAGTTTTGGAAACCTATTTAAGTCCACACACAATATCGTATCTGATACGATAAAACAAACGTTTCCAATACTTTCAAATACTTTCCAGATATGTTGTGGCAACCTAAAATTGTTTGCTGGGTACTCTTGGAGCGATAAAAACCATCTGGTTAATCTCTGGTTTGCATGCTTCATTTTCCTCAGGAAAACTAGGGGATTATGGTCCGTATACACCGTCACAGGGTGTCCTCCCCCACTCATATACACTTCAAAATGTTTCAATGCCATCACCAGGGCCAAAGTCTCTTTCTCGACCGTACTGTACGACCTCTGGTGCTTAACGAACTTCTTCGAGAAGAAGGACACGGGGCGGTAAATTCCATCATTCTGCTGCGTCAGTACAGCTCCAGCCCCTATACCACTGGCATCTACAAATAACGCAAACGGCGCTTCAAAATCGGGCGACACTAGTACAGGCACCTCGGTCAACAGTCTTTTGGTCTTTTCAAACGCTTCTTGTGCTGTTCCATTCCAATCCCACTTCTTGCTCTTTGATAGCAAACTCGTCATAGGAGCGGCTATGGTGGAGAAATTTTCATAGAACTTCCGGTAATACCCAATCATACCGAGGTATCTCAACAATACTTTCTTACTCCTGGGCACCGGGAAGTTGTCAATGGCCTCCACCTTTGTTCTTAGCGGAGCAACCTCACCTTGCCCTACAATATATCTAAGGTACTCCAGGCGGGCTCTCCCGAACTCGCTTTTCGCTAAGATGATCGTCATCTTGGCCTTCCCCAACCGATCGAACAAATCTAAAAGTCGATCCACGTGATCCTTCCAGGCATCAGCGAGCACCACAATATCATCGATGTACACTGCACATCCAGTCGCGCCTTGTAATACCTGATTCATTACTCGTTGGAAACAACTACCACTATTCTTCATTCCGAACGACACCACTTAATATTGGTACAAGCCGTCGGGTGTCACGAACGCTGCGATCCTCTTGGCCTCCTCGGACAGGGGAATCTGGTAGTATCCCTTCAACAGGTCTATCTTCGAGACTTACCGTGCACTCCCAATCCGATCTATGCAATCGTCAATGAGCAGTATCGGAAACGAGTCAGTGACCGTGACTGCATTCACTTTCCTATAATCGGTGCAGAACCGGTACGTGCCGTCACTCTTCTTCACGAGGAGGCACGGCGAACTCCAGTCACTGTCGCTAACCTCTGCCAAGTCGTTATCTAGCAGATACTTCACTTCTGCTCTCATTGCCACTGCTTTATCCGGGTTAACTCTGTAAGAGTGCTGCTTGATGGGGTCAGCACTCTCTACATTCACTTCGTGCACCGTTCCGCGGTGTCTTCTAGGCACGTCCGTGAATAACGACTTATTCCTCCGTAGGATCTCCACTAGCTCTTGGCGTTGGTCATCCTCCAAATGACCCAGACGCTCATCTATCTTGGCCAGGCTTTCCGTATTTGATATCTTCGCGCCATCGGCCCTCTCTAACTTACAGTTCTCCTCTTCTATCCCTTTGCCGTCTCCTACACACAGCACAGTCGCCTGCAATGGGGTTTCCATCTGTTCTTCATCGCCTAGAGGCTTATCTCTGTCATAGTACCTCTTTATCATGTTCACGTGGCAAACCTGTGACTTCCTCGGACGATCTGGCATGTGGATTACATAATTCACATCCCCTAACGCCTTCTGGATGGTATATGGTCCACAAAATCTCGACTCGTATATACTTCCTTTTACCGGTAGTAGGACTAACACCTGATCTCCTTCTTGAAATTTCCTGCCCTTCGCCTTCCTGTCGTGGTACCTTACCATCTCTGCCTGGGATGTCCTCAAATTTTCCTTGGCCAAATCTCTGGCCCTAGAGAGTCGCTCTCTAAAAGTCTTCACATATTGTCCCACGTCCACCTTAGGCCTATCCACGGTGAGCTGCTCCTTCAGCGCGCCCACTGGGCTCCTCACGGAGTGTCCGTACACCAGTTGAAATGGGGTGAATCCGAGTGATTCTACTACCGCATCCCTGATGGCGAACAACACGGATGGTAATGCCTCGTCCCAACTACTCCCTTCCTCAGCACAGTATATCCTCAACAAGCTCTTCAGCGTTCCATGGAAACGCTCCAACGCTCCCTGCGACTGGGGGTGATACGGTGACGAGCGCACTTGCTCTACCCTCCATCCTTTCACAGTTTCCCTAAACAACTTCGACTGGAAGACACTCCCCTGGTCCGTCTGGATAACCTTGGGCATTCCTACCCACGCAATGTAGTTCTGTAGTCTATCCAGAACGGCTCTCGACGTCACTCTTCTCAGGGGGATTGCTTTGGGGAAACGGGTGGCCGTGCACATTATGGTCAGTAAGTACTCGTGGCCTTTTCTGGTCCTTGGCAACAGACCTACACAGTCTATCAAGACTCTCTCAAAAGGCTCGCCAAATGCCGGTATGGGCTTTAAGGGTGCCTTTGGTATAGCCGGAGCCGGCTTACCTGCACGTTGGCACGCCAAACATGTCCTACAATATTTCTTTACCTCCTTCCACACGTTCGGCCAGTAGAAGTGCTCCTGCACCTTATTTAAGGTCTTCTTCACCCCTAAATGCCCTGCCATATCTATGGAGTGGGCTAGTTCTAACACGGCCGCCCTAAACTCCTTCGGCACTAACACTTGGTGCTTTTCCAACCATACCTTATCTGCGCCGGCTTTGTCCGGTCGCCACTTCCTCATTAGTACGCCATCGTCCAAGTAGTAATACACGGGGGACTCCGGACATGAGTTTCCCCCTTTTGCCTCCCTGATTAGATCTATAAACTCCTCTTTCTGAGCCCTAATCAGGTCCGCTCGGTTCACGCTGAACCTTTCAGGTAGGGTCATCTTCATTTCCTGTCTCCTCGAATCCTCATTCTTCTGAGCTGGATCTTCATCGAACAGCCCAGACATGTCGATGTTGACCTCCTCCTTTGGTGGAGTCGACACTGCCATATCATCTCCAATGTCTTCGTCGGCGGCTACGTCCGACTCTGTCACTACACAGGCCGGGTATACGATGACTTGACTGTCCTCTGCCTCATCTTCAAGGATGCTGGCTAGATCTATCTTGTCCGGCGTTCCACTTGTACCGCGTTCCTTCTGGTTCACCTCCGGCACAGCTTTCACTATCAGCTCTGGCAACACCTTGGACCCACACAAGTCGTTCCCCAGGATCACTTGGACTCCTGAAACAGGTAAGTTGGGGCACACTCCCAACATCACCTCCGCCGACAAATAATCTGATTTCAACTTGACAGCACACACGGGCATGTCACTCTTAGACAACAACCCATGAACCTTTATCCTCCTACTGCCAGCTAACAGTCGATCATTTCTTATTAGGCCTCTCAGAATCAAGCTCTGATTGGCTCCAGTATCCCTGAGGATACTAACCTCCACCTCGGGTTGACCTTCTATGCCTACCCAACCTTTACTAATGAACGGCCTATACCGCTCGTTCATCAAATCTACCTTCTGTGGTTTGTCTTGTTGTACATCAACGTACTTCTTCCTGGGATGCCATGTGGTCAGGGTCACGACTCTCTTGCCCTGCCGACAATCTCGCATCATGTGACCCGATCTGTTGCACTTGTAGCATCTCATTTGGGAGAAATCTCTCCTATACGCCCCCGAGTGGCTCTGACTCTGCCCACTCGTATTGGAGTTCCTCGGGCCAGATGTACTACTCATACTCAGTGGAGCTTCATTGGACTCTTGTCTCCTCTGCACATTTTTATTTTCCTGCTTACCTCCAGCAGGCGGACTCGGCAACTTTCCTTCCTGGGGCTTAAAACTAGCTGGTCTGCTTGTCTGCCCCCCAAAACTTCTTCCTCCCCAGACTCCACTGGGTCTGCTATTGCTGCGTCTCGCCTCGCTTCTTACTCTGTTCTCCCTTAAGCTCTTGTACGCTTCAGTAATCATATCCGCCCTATCTGCGGCATCTTTCACCTCCTTTATCCCTGCTTCTTGGATCTTGAACTTTGTTTCGGGATGCATCATCTCCAAAAACTTCTCCATGAACATCAGTTGCTTCAGGTCAGCGTAAGATCCAACTCCAGCAGCCTCAATCCACTTCTGGAATCGTCTTTCCCTATCTCTTGCTGTCTCAGCAAACGTACACGCTCCAACTTTGATCATCTCTCTGAAGCGCTTCCTATAAGCTTCTGGGGTTAGCTGAAACGAGCGCAAGCTGCTCGTTACCGTGGCATAATCCTGGCACTCTTCCAGTGACAATTGGGTGTATGCCTCCCTGGCTGCACCGGTTAGTCTTAACTGGACCAGCTGGGCCCATTCCTCCTGTGGCCACTCCTTGATGCTGGCTACTTTTTCAAAGTGCTCGAAAAAGCTCTGCCTCTTCGGGAACAAACAAGGGAATGTCCTTCTCCATAACCCTAACATCTGGTGGGTGTGATACCTGGGTGGTGCTCTCTGGCAACCCATGTTCAATCCTTTGTTACGAACCCGGATTCAGCGTCCGAGCAAGGAGCAGTAACAACTACGCCATCTGTGGGTCAGCTCCCGAAACCCCCGCCAAACGAACGACGACACCGGATGAGGACGGCGAATATCGGCCACAAGGGCCAGTTTCCAGTCCTGTGCAGCTCACAACACAGCCGCTCCTGACCTCTGGTGAGGTGGTGCTCCGACGACAGCACCATCTATGGACTGGATACGTCAGGTGTTTGCGCCCGAGCCTGGAAGTGAGGTGTATTAGTGTCCCGGTTATTGATGACGTGTCTGTTTACAGAGCCGACCTGGGACCACTGTGATGGAAGTGGAGTCAGTCTACCCGAGGCAGCCAGTCTCCATACTGTGAAGTTTGCTGCAGCTGTTGTGACGTCGTCCCCCCGGAAGAACACTGTGGTGTTTTAGCCTGCCAGTGGAGTGGCAGTGAAAGGATTTACCCGGGACCGACTGTTGGAGACGATAATCCACTGGGGTATTGAGGACAGGAGGGTGATTAGTGATATCACACGAGACTCCTGTTTAGGGCGTACCCCTTATATCGTTCGTGGAGTGGCCGTACCAGCCTTGGTGGCTCAGTACCTGCCAGCAGACCAGCTGGACGTGTGGTTGACGGCCTCCACAACGGTGCTCCCAGTGGACCTGCGTTTTGACTGACCTGTGGCCCGGGTAGGCTCGGCATTCTCAGAGGACACGTCGTGAGGCCACGAAGAAGGCACCGAGAGTTATGGCACCAGCGTCTTCAGTAGAAGACATCGATTGAGGATTAATCCCCTTGTAAAGTGTTAATACCCCTCCCCCTGTGCACTTTATGATTTTATATATTTAATTGGTGACGGACATTATATAATATTAAGTTCTTAGCTTTCTTTCCCTACTCCCTTTAAGTTACTTGCGTCACGGATCTCATCCCTTGATAGCCACTACTGGCTCGGGAACGGATACATATATCTTCCTCTAACAACATCAGAGCAAGGACCCCGTTGCGTCCCGAGAGGGCCGTAACATCCTTTGCTCAGCCAAGGTTCTGTTCGCTTCTGTCTGCATTTGTTTTGTTCTCTCTTTTTCTTTTTCGACCTGGGCCTTTTCTTTTTCTTGTTCCAACTCCAGTTCCTTTATTCTGGTTTTCTCTTTTTCTTTCTCCACCTCTAGTCTTGCTTTCTCTTTTTCTTTCTCCTGTTCCAACTCCAGTTCTCTTACTCTGGTTTTCTCTTTTTCTACTTCCAGTCTGGTTTTCTCTTTTTCTACTTCCAGTCTGGTTTTCTCTTTTTCTACTTCCAGACTGGTTTTCTCTTTTTCCTTCTTGGCTTCATTTTTCATCTGGAGTTCTAATTTCATCTTTTCCAGCTGGAACTTTCTCTCCTCACGCTGCATCTGGAGCTCTAACTGAAATCTCCCCAAGCTCCTATTTCGGCTACTCCTGCTACTGCGGCTACTCTTACTGCTCCTACTCGATCCCTGGGATCTCACTTCATCCTGCCCAACATCCTCCTTTCCACTTTCAGCTCTTTTTTGGGCTCCTTGCTCTGTCGCTTCACTTCTGGCTCTCAACTGCCTCAGGATCTCATCCTTCATCCCAGCTACTTTAGATGCTTTCAACCTGATGCCACATTTTTCTGCTATTTGTTTCAATTGATCCCTCGTGCAACCTTCCAAGTCCTCAGGCTTGCCTGACTCCACAAACGCTTGCACCTTATCCATCTTTGTCCTGTGAGTCTTCCCAAGAGAGAGAGTATACACCTGCGGTCACACAGTTTATTTCAGCAAGGGTGTACAAATCCACTCTTGGACAGGGTGTGGGTGTGTCAGTTCACTCTCCCGGACACAATTTATTATAGATTGTGGGTTGGTGGTGTTGTTGTCGTCGTGTTCCTCCTTTACGGACAACCCAACACACAACTCGGTAGAGTGCTTACACCTCACTAGGAGATCACCCTTGGCGCTTCTGGCTCTTGGAGAGAGGCTCAACGTCACACGTTTAGGGGATGCGGCTCAAACACTTAGCCTCGTTGTCACGTGCACACACCCACTCGAGCCGCTGTGACTCCCCACTCTCTCCTTAGGTGATATGATCTCCTCAATCCCCCTTTTGACTTATTAGTATTAACTTCTACCCTGTCCACAGCAGTGGTTCTTGGTTCTTTCTCTCTCTCTCTCCTTCTTTACTACCTCCTGGGAAGCCTCACTAGGACAAGGGCAAACGCCAGCAAATTAGGATACATTTACTGGACAAAGCACATACACGATACATACACACATATAATAATAATGAATCCTATACTCTATAATATTACAATCAGGTTGCTCTCCAACACCATCAGAACTCTATTATCAGTTTACCAAGTGGTATCCTATCTTCTGATTCACCATCTGATACAATCAACCTCCTCAAGTAGATCAAATATACATACACTGTTGCACTATCAACAAGAGAAATATATATATATATATATATATATATATATATATATATATATATATATATATATATATATATATATATATATATATATATATATATGCGAACAAGCCTGAATGGTCCCCAGGACAATATGCAACTGAAAACTCACACCCCAGAAGTGACTCGAACCCATACTCCCAGAAGCAACGCAACTGGTATGTACAAGACGCCTTAATCCACTTGACCATCACGACCGGACATAATGAGGTGATAGCCGAGGCTATTTGAACCACCCCACCGCCGGCACTCGGATAGTAATCTTGGGCATAGCATTTTACCAAATCACCTCATTCTTTGGGGCACACGTGAGGAACACAAATGCGAACAAGCCTGAATGGTCCCCAGGACAATATGTCCGGTCGTGATGGTCAAGTGGATTAAGGCGTCTTGTACATACCAGTTGCGTTGCTTCTGGGAGTATGGGTTCGAGTCACTTCTGGGGTGTGAGTTTTCAGTTATATATATATATATATATATATATATATATATATATATATATATATATATATATAAATGTGTACAATGAAAATCAGCATGTGAATGCAATAACATATATCAGCATAAATGTTCCTTGATACACCGCAATGATCAATCGATCACCCCATCAGTCCTAGAACTCATACATCTGTAGGTAATCCAGCCTACGACTGTAACTCTAAACTTCAGTATAAAACACTCCTTGACATAAGAATGCCAACAATCACTCACCTCTCACTGCGTCATGCACGCTAATGACAACCACACACTATCAACTCCCTACAAGTAACCCACCAGAACTTCCCTTCCACCTCTGGAAGTTCACTACCCTGATCTTCAGGTTCTTCTGGGCTTAACTACCAGGATCCTCTGCAGCTCCTCCAGGCTGCTACCATGAAGTTTCATTGAGCAACTACGGTGCTTCACCCTTCTGCTAGGGTCCTCCACAGCTCTCCTGGCTGCTACACCATGAAGTTCCCTCGAGCAACTATGGTGCTTCACCACCTCTACAGAAGCACGTGACACTCCTCTTCACTTCTTCCCCACACAGCTCGAGGTCCTCTGCTCCACTACCTTGGAGTCTCATCAACTACTTCATCTGTGCTGGCTTCGAAGTTCTCAACAACATCTTCCCCAAAGACAAACCTGCAACCCATCGACACTCCAATAAAATGTTTCCCCTTTAACACATAAATAAAATAATCACACAATATGTTTGCCTCAAACCTCTATCTGTCCTCTACATACAGTGAGAGTGGACTCCCCCGTTTTGGGCGGGTCCATACTCCACCTCACCCGGCGGCGGTCTTCACTCGCTGGTGGGAGGGTCTTCCACCGTCAGGAGCCGAGCTCCATCAGTTACCTGCCAGCGCTCAGAGGGGATGGACGTCGCTCCGTGTTCCTCCCTCTCCACTCTCTTATTTTAGGCTTTCTGCCTCACCAAAACATGTCTAACTCATCAATAAACATTGCTACTGTCGCTGGGCACACGACCAACTACAAGCAATCACTATGAACTGGCTTATATCGTGCTTACCAAAGATTGTCTAGTCGAGGGCGCTCCTCCCTCTGACGAAGCTTGGTCAGGGCGCTTCCACGGCCCACAATAATGCCTCTGGGCGGTTTAATACTCTCCTCTTCGACCAGGACTTGAGACCACAACGTTCCCAGCTCAGTTCCACAGCTGGCACGTCTACACACTTCTCTTCTCTTGGAGATATATCACTAGGGGTTCCCTTCTGACGGGAGCTCGAACGGAGCACGGCTTTCCCCTGCGATGTCTGGCACTCAAGTGAGGTCAAAGCCCTAGCGAAGCGAGCCTCACGCCTCCGGCAAAATGTCCACATCTCCTAACCAGTCATTTATCTGTTTTCTTCTACACTGCCCATAATCTTAAATTGTTCATCATATCCAACCAGCTATATTACATATGTGTTATCACCTCTATATTTCTTAGACCTTCTGGTTAGGTCAGGCTTGATAGAATAATTCTCAAAGGGGAGACTCGTTTTTCAGCTACCTGGGATCATAACAGCTAGGGTTCGAATCTCCTGGTGGGAAAGTGTTCTAAGGTTGTATAATCTCTCTTGCGTGTTTAGGCAAGTTGTGCATTAAGAATAGACACAGAGTTCTCCCATATTAACAGGAATTTGATGAAAGAACGTGAGTAGCCCCTCACTATGCTCAAGTTGCCCTTGAGAGATGGTGATCTTTGGAGGAGAAATACTCCAAAGTTACCATCTCTTTTAAGGGTCTGAGCTGTGGTGCAATGGGCTAAAGGCGTACCAGTTATGCCAGTTGCTGTAAGGCTTCTGTGCTGGCTAGGGTTCGAATCTCCTGGTGGGAAAGTGTTCTAAGGTTGTATAATCTCTCTTGCGTGTTTAGGCAAGTTGTGCATTAAGCATAGACACAGAGTTCTCCCATATTAACAGGAATTTGATGAAAGACCGTGAGTAGCCCCTCACTATGCTCTAGTTGCCCTTGGGAGATGGTGATCTTTGGAGGTGAAATACTCCGAAGTTACCATCTCCTTTAAGGGTCTGAGCTGTGGTGCAGTGGGTTTAAGGCGAACTAGTTATGCCATTTGCTGTAAGGCTTCTATGCTGGCTAGGGTACGAATCTCCTGGTGGGAAAGTGTTCTAAGGTTGTATAATCTCTCTTGCGTGTTTAGGCAAGTTGTGCATTAAGCATAGACACAGAGTTCTCCCATATTAACAGGAATTTGATGAAAGAACGTGAGTAGCCCCTCACTATGCTCTAGTTGCCCTTGGAAGATGGTGATCTTTGGAGGTGAAATACTCCGAAGTTACCATCTCTTTTAAGGGTCTGAGCTGTGGTGCAGTGGGCTAAAGGCGTACCAATCATGCCAGCTGGTGTAAGGCTTCTGTGCTGGCTAGGGTTCGAATCTCCTGGTAGGAAAGTGTTCTAATGTTGTATAATCTCTCTTGCGTGTTTAGGCAAGTTGTGCATTAAGCATAGACACAGAGTTCTCCCATATTAACAAGAATTTGATGAAAGAACGTGAGTAGCCCCTCACTATGCTCTAGTTGCCCTTGGGAGATGGTGATCTTTGAAGGTGAAATACTCCGAAGTTACCATCTCTTTTAAGGGTCTGAGCTGTGGTGCAGAGGGTTAAAGGCGTACCAGTTATGCCAGTTGCTGTAAGGCTTCTGTGCTGGCTAGGGTTGGAATCTCCTGGTGGGAAAGTGTTCTAAGGTTGTATAATCCCTCTTGCGTGTTTAGGCAAGTTGTGAATTAAGCATAGACACAGAGTTCTCCCATATTAACAGGAATTTGATGAAAGAACGTGAGTAGCCCCTCACTATGCTCTAGTTGCCCTTGGGAGATGGTGATCTTTGAAGGTGAAATACTCCGAAGTTACCATCTCTTTTAAGGGTCTGAGCTGTGGTGCAGAGGGTTAAAGGCGTACCAGTTATGCCAGTTGCTGTAAGGCTTCTGTGCTGGCTAGGGTACGAATCTCCTGGTGGGAAAGTGTTCTAAGGTTGTATAATCTCTCTTGCGTGTTTAGGCAAGTTGTGCATTAAGCATAGACACAGAGTTCTCCCATATTAACAAGAATTTGATGAAAGAACGTGAGTAGCCCCTCACTATGCTCTAGTTGCCCTTGGGAGATGGTGATCTTTGAAGGTGAAATACTCCGAAGTTACCATCTCTTTTAAGGGTCTGAGCTGTGGTGCAGAGGGTTAAAGGCGTACCAGTTATGCCAGTTGCTGTAAGGCTTCTGTGCTGGCTAGGGTTGGAATCTCCTGGTGGGAAAGTGTTCTAAGGTTGTATAATCCCTCTTGCGTGTTTAGGCAAGTTGTGAATTAAGCATAGACACAGAGTTCTCCCATATTAACAGGAATTTGATGAAAGAACGTGAGTAGCCCCTCACTATGCTCTAGTTGCCCTTGGGAGATGGTGATCTTTGGACGTGAAATACTCTGAAGTTACCATCTCCTTTAGGTGTCTGAGCTGTGGTGCAGTGGGTTTAAGGCGTACCAGTTATGCCATTTGCTGTAAGGCTTCTGTGCTGGCTAGGGTACGAATCTCCTGGTGGGTCAGTGTTCTAAAGTTGTATAATCTCTCTTGCGTGTTTAGGCAAGTTGTGCATTAAGCATAGACACAGAGTTCTCCCATATTAACAGGAATTTGATGAAAGAACGTGAGTAGCCCCAAACTATGCTCTAGTTGCCCTTGGGAGATGGTGATCTTTGGAGGTGAAATACTTCGAAGTTACCATCTCTTTTCAGGGTCTGAGCTCTGATGCAGTGGGTTAAAGGCGTACCAGTTATGCCAGTTGCTGTAAGGCTTCTGTGATGGCTAGCGTTCGAATCTCCTGGTAGCAAAGTGTTCTAATGTTGTATAATCTCTCTTGCGTGTTTAGGCAAGTTGTGCATTAAGCATAGACACAGAGTTCTCCCATATTAACAGGAATTTGATGAAAGAACGTGAGTAGCCCCTCACTATGCTCTAGTTGCCCTTGGGAGATGGTGATCTTTGGAGGTGAAATACTCCGATGTTACCATCTCTTTTCAGGGTCTGAGCTCTGGTGCAGTGGGTTAAAGGCGTACCAGTTATGCCAGTTGCTGTAAGGCTTCAGTGCTGGCTAGGGTTCGAATCTCCTGGTGGGAAAGTGTTCTAAGGTTGTATAATCTCTCTTGCGTGTTTAGGCAAGTTGTGCATTAAGAATAGACACAGAGTTCTCCCATATTAACAGGAATTTGATGAAAGAACGTGAGTAGCCCCTCACTATGCTCTAGTTGCCCTTGAGAGATGGTGATCTTTGGAGGAGAAATACTCCGAAGTTACCATCTCTTTTAAGGGTCTGAGCTGTGGTGCAATGGGCTAAAGGCGTACCAGTTATGCCAGTTGCTGTAAGGCTTCTGTGTTGGCTAGGGTTCGAATCTCCTGGTAGGAAAGGGATCTAATGTTGTATAATCTCTCTTGCGTGTTTAGGCAAGTTGTGCATTAAGCATAGAAACAGAGTTCTCCCATATTAACAAGAATTTGATGAAAGAACGTGAGTAGCCCCTCACTATGCTCTAGTTGCCCTTGGGAGATGGTGATCTTTGGAGGTGAAATACTCTGAAGTTACCATCTCCTTTAGGTGTCTGAGCTGTGGTGCAGTGGGGTTAAGGCGTACCAGTTATGCCATTTGCTGTAAGGCTTCTGTGCTGGCTAGGGTACGAATCTCCTGGTGGGTAAGTGTTCTAAGGTTGTATAATCTCTCTTGCGTGTTTAGGCAAGTTGTGCATTAAGCATAGAAACAGAGTTCTCCCATATTAACAGGAATTTGATGAAAGAACGTGAGTAGCCCCTCATTATGCTCTAGTTGCCCTTGGGAGATGGTGATCTTTGGAGGTGAAATACTCCGAAGTTACCATCTCTTTTAAGGGTCTGAGCTGTGGTGCAGTGGGCTAAAGGCGTACCAGTTATGCCAGTTGCTGTAAGGCTTCTGTGTTGGCTAGGGTTCGAATCTCCTGGTAGGAAAGTGTTCTAATGTTGTATAATCTCTCTTGCGTGTTTAGGCAAGTTGTGCATTAAGCATAGAAACAGAGTTCTCCCATATTAACAAGAATTTGATGAAAGAACGTGAGTAGCCCCTCACTATGCTCTAGTTGCCCTTGGGAGATGGTGATCTTTGGAGGTGAAATACTCTGAAGTTACCATCTCCTTTAGGTGTCTGAGCTGTGGTGCAGTGGGGTTAAGGCGTACCAGTTATGCCATTTGCTGTAAGGCTTCTGTGCTGGCTAGGGTACGAATCTCCTGGTGGGTAAGTGTTCTAAGGTTGTATAATCTCTCTTGCGTGTTTAGGCAAGTTGTGCATTAAGCATAGACACAGAGTTCTCCCATATTAACAGGAATTTGATGAAAAAACGTGAGTAGCCCCTCCCTATGCTCTAGATGCCCTTGGGAGATGGTGATCTTTATAGGTGAAATACTCTGAAGTTACTATCTCTTTTAAGGTTCTGAGCTGTTCTGCAGTGGGTTAAAGGCATACCAGTTATGCCAGTTGCTGTAAGGCTTCTGTGCTGGCTAGGGTTCGAATCTCCTGGTGGGAAAGTGTTCTAATGTTGTATAATCTCTCTTGCGTGTTTAGGCAAGTTGTGCATTAAGCATAGACACAGAGTTCTCCCATATTAACAGGAATTTGATGAAAGAACGTGAGTAGCCCTTCACTATGCTCTAGTTGCCCTTGGGAGATGGTGATCTTTGGAGGTGAAATACTCCGAAGTTACCATCTCTTTTAAGGGTCTGAGCTCTGGTGCAGTGGGTTAAAGGCTTACCAGTTATGCCAGTTGCTGTAAGGCTTCTGTGCTGGCTAGGGTTCGAATCTCCTGGTGGGAAAGTGTTCTAAGGTTGTATAATCTCTCTTGCGTGTTTAGGCAAGTTGTGCATTAAGCATAGACACAGAGTTCTCCCATATTAACAGGAATTTGAGGAAAGAACGTGAGTAGCCCCTCACTATGCTCTAGATGCCCTTGGGAGATGGTGATCTTTATAGGTGAAATACTCCGAAGTTACCATCTCTTTTAAGGTTCTGAGCTGTGGTGCAGTGGGCTAAAGGCGTACCAGTTATGCCAGTTGCTGTAAGGCTTCTGTGATGGCTAGGGTTCGAATCTCCTGGTAGCAAAGTGTTCTAATGTTGTATAATCTCTCTTGCGTGTTTAGGCAAGTTGTGCATTAAGCATAGACACAGAGTTCTCCCATATTAACAGGAATTTGATGAAAGAACGTGAGTAGCCCCTCACTATGCTCTAGTTGCCCTTGGGAGATGGTGATCTTTGGAGGTGAAATACTCCGAAGTTACCATCTCTTTTCAGGGTCTGAGCTCTGGTGCAGTGGGTTAAAGGCGTACCAGTTATGCCAGTTGCTGTAAGGCTTCAGTGCTGGCTAGGGTTCGAATCTCCTGGTGGGAAAGTGTTCTAAGGTTGTATAATCTCTCTTGCGTGTTTAGGCAAGTTGTGCATTAAGAATAGACACAGAGTTCTCCCATATTAACAGGAATTTGATGAAAGAACGTGAGTAGCCCCTC
The DNA here is from genome assembly GCF_040958095.1 of Procambarus clarkii. Lineage (NCBI taxonomy): Eukaryota > Metazoa > Arthropoda > Malacostraca > Decapoda > Cambaridae > Procambarus > Procambarus clarkii. Next base: position 23,127,236 of record NC_091221.1, on the reverse strand, counting down.
ACTATGCTCTAGTTGCCCTTGAGAGATGGTGATCTTTGGAGGAGAAATACTCCGAAGTTACCATCTCTTTTAAGGGTCTGAGCTGTGGTGCAATGGGCTAAAGGCGTACCAGTTATGCCAGTTGCTGTAAGGCTTCTGTGCTGGCTAGGGTTCGAATCTCCTGGTGGGAAAGTGTTCTAAGGTTGTATAATCTCTCTTGCGTGTTTAGGCAAGTTGTGAATTAAGCATAGACACAGAGTTCTCTCATATTAACAGGAATTTGATGAAAGAACGTGAGTAGCCCCTCACTATGCTCTAGTTGCGCTTGGGGAGATGGTGATCTTTGGAGGTGAAATACTCCGAAGTTACCATCTCTTTTAAGGGTCTGAGCTCTGGTGCAGTGGGTTAAAGGCTTACCAGTTATGCCAGTTGCTGTAAGGCTTCTGTGCTGGCTAGGGTTCGAATCTCCTGGTGGGAAAGTGTTCTAAGGTTGTATAATCTCTCTTGCGTGTTTAGGCAAGTTGTGCATTAAGCATAGACACAGAGTTCTCCCATATTAACAGGAATTTGAGGAAAGAACGTGAGTAGCCCCTCACTATGCTCTAGATGCCCTTGGGAGATGGTGATCTTTATAGGTGAAATACTCCGAAGTTACCATCTCTTTTAAGGTTCTGAGCTGTGGTGCAGTGGGCTAAAGGCGTACCAGTTATGCCAGTTGCTGTAAGGCTTCTGTGATGGCTAGGGTTCGAATCTCCTGGTAGCAAAGTGTTCTAATGTTGTATAATCTCTCTTGCGTGTTTAGGCAAGTTGTGCATTAAGCATAGACACAGAGTTCTCCCATATTAACAGGAATTTGATGAAAGAACGTGAGTAGCCCCTCACTATGCTCTAGTTGCCCTTGGGAGATGGTGATCTTTGGAGGTGAAATACTCCGAAGTTACCATCTCTTTTCAGGGTCTGAGCTCTGGTGCAGTGGGTTAAAGGCGTACCAGTTATGCCAGTTGCTGTAAGGCTTCAGTGCTGGCTAGGGTTCGAATCTCCTGGTGGGAAAGTGTTCTAAGGTTGTATAATCTCTCTTGCGTGTTTAGGCAAGTTGTGCATTAAGAATAGACACAGAGTTCTCCCATATTAACAGGAATTTGATGAAAGAACGTGAGTAGCCCCTCACTATGCTCTAGTTGCCCTTGAGAGATGGTGATCTTTGGAGGAGAAATACTCCGAAGTTACCATCTCTTTTAAGGGTCTGAGCTGTGGTGCAATGGGCTAAAGGCGTACCAGTTATGCCAGTTGCTGTAAGGCTTCTGTGCTGGCTAGGGTTCGAATCTCCTGGTGGGAAAGTGTTCTAAGGTTGTATAATCTCTCTTGCGTGTTTAGGCAAGTTGTGAATTAAGCATAGACACAGAGTTCTCTCATATTAACAGGAATTTGATGAAAGAACGTGAGTAGCCCCTCACTATGCTCTAGTTGCGCTTGGGGAGATGGTGATCTTTGGAGGTGAAATACTCCGAAGTTACCATCTCTTTTAAGGGTCTGAGCTGTGGTGCAGTGGGCTAAAGGCGTACCAGTTATGCCAGTTGCTGTAAGGCTTCTGTGTTGGCTAGGGTTCGAATCTCCTGGTAGGAAAGTGATCTAATGTTGTATAATCTCTCTTGCGTGTTTAGGCAAGTTGTGCATTAAGCATAGAAACAGAGTTCTCCCATATTAACAAGAATTTGATGAAAGAACGTGAGTAGCCCCTCACTATGCTCTAGTTGCCCTTGGGAGATGGTGATCTTTGGAGGTGAAATACTCTGAAGTTACCATCTCCTTTAGGTGTCTGAGCTGTGGTGCAGTGGGGTTAAGGCGTACCAGTTATGCCATTTGCTGTAAGGCTTCTGTGCTGGCTAGGGTACGAATCTCCTGGTGGGTAAGTGTTCTAAGGTTGTATAATCTCTCTTGCGTGTTTAGGCAAGTTGTGCATTAAGCATAGAAACAGAGTTCTCCCATATTAACAGGAATTTGATGAAAGAACGTGAGTAGCCCCTCATTATGCTCTAGTTGCCCTTGGGAGATGGTGATCTTTGGAGGTGAAATACTCCGAAGTTACCATCTCTTTTAAGGGTCTGAGCTGTGGTGCAGTGGGCTAAAGGCGTACCAGTTATGCCAGTTGCTGTAAGGCTTCTGTGTTGGCTAGGGTTCGAATCTCCTGGTAGGAAAGGGTTCTAATGTTGTATTATCTCTCTTGCGTGTTTAGGCAAGTTGTGCATTAAGCATAGAAACAGAGTTCTCCCATATTAACAAGAATTTGATGAAAGAACGTGAGTAGCCCCTCACTATGCTCTAGTTGCCCTTGGGAGATGGTGATCTTTGGAGGTGAAATACTCTGAAGTTACCATCTCCTTTAGGTGTCTGAGCTGTGGTGCAGTGGGGTTAAGGCGTACCAGTTATGCCATTTGCTGTAAGGCTTCTGTGTTGGCTAGGGTACGAATCTCCTGGTGGGTAAGTGTTCTAAGGTTGTATAATCTCTCTTGCGTGTTTAGGCAAGTTGTGCATTAAGCATAGACACAGAGTTCTCCCATATTAACAGGAATTTGATGAAAAAACGTGAGTAGCCCCTCCCTATGCTCTAGATGCCCTTGGGAGATGGTGATCTTTATAGGTGAAATACTCCGAAGTTACTATCTCTTTTAAGGTTCTGAGCTGTTCTGCAGTGGGTTAAAGGCATACCAGTTATGCCAGTTGCTGTAAGGCTTCTGTGCTGGCTAGGGTTCGAATCTCCTGGTGGGAAAGTGTTCTAATGTTGTATAATCTCTCTTGCGTGTTTAGGCAAGTTGTGCATTAAGTATAGACACAGAGTTCTCCCATATTAACAGGAATTTGATGAAAGAACGTGAGTAGCCCTTCACTATGCTCTAGTTGCCCTTGGGAGATGGTGATCTTTGGAGGTGAAATACTCCGAAGTTACCATCTCTTTTAAGGGTCTGAGCTCTGGTGCAGTGGGTTAAAGGCTTACCAGTTATGCCAGTTGCTGTAAGGCTTCTGTGCTGGCTAGGGTTCGAATCTCCTGGTGGGAAAGTGTTCTAAGGTTGTATAATCTCTCTTGCGTGTTTAGGCAAGTTGTGCATTAAGCATAGACACAGAGTTCTCCCATATTAACAGGAATTTGATGAAAGAACGTGAGTAGCCCCTCACTATGCTCTAGATGCCCTTGGGAGATGGTGATCTTTATAGGTGAAATACTCCGAAGTTACCATCTCTTTTAAGGTTCTGAGCTGTGGTGCAGTGGGCTAAAGGCGTACCAGTTATGCCAGTTGCTGTAAGGCTTCTGTGATGGCTAGGGTTCGAATCTCCTGGTAGCAAAGTGTTCTAATGTTGTATAATCTCTCTTGCGTGTTTAGGCAAGTTGTGCATTAAGCATAGACACAGAGTTCTCCCACATTAACAGGAATTTGATGAAAGAACGTGAGTAGCCCCTCACTATGCTCTAGTTGCCCTTGGGAGATGGTGATCTTTGGAGGTGAAATACTCCGAAGTTACCATCTCTTTTCAGGGTCTGAGCTCTGGTGCAGTGGGTTAAAGGCGTACCAGTTATGCCAGTTGCTGTAAGGCTTCAGTGCTGGCTAGGGTTCGAATCTCCTGGTGGGAAAGTGTTCTAAGGTTGTATAATCTCTCTTGCGTGTTTAGGCAAGTTGTGCATTAAGAATAGACACAGAGTTCTCCCATATTAACAGGAATTTGATGAAAGAACGTGAGTAGCCCCTCACTATGCTCTAGTTGCCCTTGAGAGATGGTGATCTTTGGAGGAGAAATACTCCGAAGTTACCATCTCTTTTAAGGGTCTGAGCTGTGGTGCAATGGGCTAAAGGCGTACCAGTTATGCCAGTTGCTGTAAGGCTTCTGTGCTGGCTAGGGTTCGAATCTCCTGGTGGGAAAGTGTTCTAAGGTTGTATAATCTCTCTTGCGTGTTTAGGCAAGTTGTGAATTAAGCATAGACACAGAGTTCTCCCATATTAACAGGAATTTGATGAAAGAACGTGAGTAGCCCCTCACTATGCTCTAGTTGCCCTTGAGAGATGGTGATCTTTGGAGGAGAAATACTCCGAAGTTACCATCTCTTTTAAGGGCCTGAGCTGTGGTGCAGTGGGTAAAGGCGTACCAGTTATGCCAGTTGCTGTAAGGCTTCTGTGCTGGCTAGGGTTCGAATCTCCTGGTGGGAAAGTGTTCTAAGGTTGTATAATCTCTCTTGCGTGTTTAGGCAAGTTGTGAATTAAGCATAGACACAGAGTTCTCTCATATTAACAGGAATTTGATGAAAGAACGTGAGTAGCCCCTCACTATGCTCTAGTTTCCCTTGAGAGATGGTGATCTTTGGAGGAGAAATACTCCGAAGTTACCATCTCTTTTAAGGGCCTGAGCTGTGGTGCAGTGGGTAAAGGCGTACCAGTTATGCCAGTTGCTGTAAAGCTTCTGTGCTGGCTAGGGCTTGAATCTCCTGGTGGGAAAGTGTTCTAAGGTTGTATTATCTCTCTTGCGTGTTTAGGTAAGTTGTGCATTAAGCATAGACACAGAGTTCTCATATATTAACAGGAATTTGATGAAAGAATGTGAGTAGCCCCTCACTATGCTCTAGTTGCCTTTGGGAGATGGTGATCTTTGGAGGTGAAATAGTCCGAAGTTACCATCTCATTTAAGGGTCAGAGCTGTGGTGCAGTGGGTTTACGGTGTACCAGTTATGCCATTTGCTGTAAGGCTTCTGTGCTGGCTAGGGTTCGAATCTCCTGGTGGGAAAGTGTTCTAAGGTTGTATAATCTCTCTTGCCTGTTTAGGCAAGTTGTGCATTAAGCATAGACACAGAGTTCTCCCATATTAATAGGAATTTGATGAAAGACAGTGAGTAGCCCCTCACTATGCTCTAGTTGCGCTTGGGGAGATGGTGATCTTTGGAGGTGAAATACTCCGAAGTTACCATCTCTTTTAAGGGTCTGAGCTGTGGTGCAGTGGGCTAAAGGCGTACCAGTTATGCCAGTTGCTGTAAGGCTTCTGTGTTGGCTAGGGTTCGAATATCCTGGTAGGAAAGTGATCTAATGTTGTATAATCTCTCTTGCGTGTTTAGGCAAGTTGTGCATTAAGCATAGAAACAGAGTTCTCCCATATTAACAAGAATTTGATGAAAGAACGTGAGTAGCCACTCACTATGCTCTAGTTGCCCTTGGGAGATGGTGATCTTTGGAGGTGAAATACTCTGAAGTTACCATCTCCTTTAGGTGTCTGAGCTGTGGTGCAGTGGGGTTAAGGCGTACCAGTTATGCCATTTGCTGTAAGGCTTCTGTGCTGGCTAGGGTACGAATCTCCTGGTGTGTAAGTGTTCTAAGGTTGTATAATCTCTCTTGCGTGTTTAGGCAAGTTGTGCATTAAGCATAGAAACAGAGTTCTCCCATATTAACAGGAATTTGATGAAAGAACGTGAGTAGCCCCTCACTATGCTCTAGTTGCCCTTGGGAGATGGTGATCTTTGAAGGTGAAATACTCCGAAGTTACCATCTCTTTTAAGGGTCTGAGCTGTGGTGCAGAGGGTTAAAGGCGTACCAGTTATGCCAGTTGCTGTAAGGCTTCTGTGCTGGCTAGGGTACGAATCTCCTGGTGGGAAAGTGTTCTAAGGTTGTATAATCTCTCTTGCGTGTTTAGGCAAGTTGTGCATTAAGCATAGACACAGAGTTCTCCCATATTAACAAGAATTTGATGAAAGAACGTGAGTAGCCCCTCACTATGCTCTAGTTGCCCTTGGGAGATGGTGATCTTTGAAGGTGAAATACTCCGAAGTTACCATCTCTTTTAAGGGTCTGAGCTGTGGTGCAGAGGGTTAAAGGCGTACCAGTTATGCCAGTTGCTGTAAGGCTTCTGTGCTGGCTAGGGTTCGAATCTCCTGGTGGGAAAGTGTTCTAAGGTTGTATAATTTCTCTTGCGTGTTTAGGCAAGTTGTGAATTAAGCATAGACACAGAGTTCTCCCATATTAACAGGAATTTGATGAAAGAACGTGAGTAGCCCCTCACTATGCTCTAGTTGCCCTTGAGAGATGGTGATCTTTGGAGGAGAAATACTCCGAAGTTACCATCTCTTTTAAGGGCCTGAGCTGTGGTGCAGTGGGGTTAAGGCGTACCAGTTATGCCATTTGCTGTAAGGCTTCTGTGCTGGCTAGGGTACGAATCTCCTGGTGGGTAAGTGTTCTAAGGTTGTATAATCTCTCTTGCATGTTTAGGCAAGTTGTGCATTAAGCATAGACACAGAGTTCTCCCATATTAACAGGAATTTGATGAAAGAACGTGAGTAGCCCCTCCCTATGCTCTAGATGCCCTTGGGAGATGGTGATCTTTATAGGTGAAATACTCCGAAGTTACTATCTCTTTTAAGGTTCTGAGCTGTTCTGCAGTGGGTTAAAGGCATACCAGTTATGCGAGTTGCTGTAAGGCTTCTGTGCTGGCTAGGGTTCGAATCTCCTGGTGGAAAAGTGTTCTAATGTTGTATAATCTCTCTTGCGTGTTTAGGCAAGTTGTGCATTAAGCATAGACACAGAGTTCTCCCATATTAACAGGAATTTGATGAAAGAACGTGAGTAGCCCTTCACTATGCTCTAGTTGCCCTTGGGAGATGGTGATCTTTGGAGGTGAAATACTCCGAAGTTACCATCTCTTTTAAGGGTCTGAGCTCTGGTGCAGTGGGTTAAAGGCTTACCAGTTATGCCAGTTGCTGTAAGGCTTCTGTGCTGGCTAGGGTTCGAATCTCCTGGTGGGAAAGTGTTCTAAGGTTGTATAATCTCTCTTGCGTGTTTAGGCAAGTTGTGCATTAAGCATAGACACAGAGTTCTCCCATATTAACAGGAATTTGATGAAAGATCGTGAGTAGCCCCTCACTATGCTCTAGATGCCCTTGGGAGATGGTGATCTTTATAGGTGAAATACTTCGAAGTTACCATCTCTTTTAAGGTTCTGAGCTGTGGTGCAGTGGGCTAAAGGCGTACCAGTTATGCCAGTTGCTGTAAGGCTTCTGTGATGGCTAGGGTTCGAATCTCCTGGTAGCAAAATGTTCTAATGTTGTATAATCTCTCTTGCGTGTTTAGGCAAGTTGTGCATTAAGCATAGACACAGAGTTCTCCCATATTAACAGGAATTTGATGAAAGAACGTGAGTTGCCCCTCACTATGCTCTAGTTGCCCTTGGGAGATGGTGATCTTTGAAGGTGAAATACTCCGAAGTTACCATCTCTTTTAAGGGTCTGAGCTGTGGTGCAGAGGGTTAAAGGCGTACCAGTTATGCCAGTTGCTGTAAGGCTTCTGTGCTGGCTAGGGTACGAATCTCCTGGTGGGAAAGTGTTCTAAGGTTGTATAATCTCTCTTGCGTGTTTAGGCAAGTTGTGCATTAAGCATAGACACAGAGTTCTCCCATATTAACAAGAATTTGATGAAAGAACGTGAGTAGCCCCTCACTATGCTCTAGTTGCCCTTGAGAGATGGTGATCTTTGAAGGTGAAATACTCCGAAGTTACCATCTCTTTTAAGGGTCTGAGCTGTGGTGCAGAGGGTTAAAGGCGTACCAGTTATGCCAGTTGCTGTAAGGCTTCTGTGCTGGCTAGGGTTCGAATCTCCTGGTGGGAAAGTGTTCTAAGGTTGTATAATCCCTCTTGCGTGTTTAGGCAAGTTGTGAATTAAGCATAGACACAGAGTTCTCCCATATTAACAGGAATTTGATGAAAGAACGTGAGTAGCCCCTCACTATGCTCTAGTTGCCCTTGGGAGATGGTGATCTTTGGAGGTGAAATACTCTGAAGTTACCATCTCCTCTAGGTGTCTGAGCTGTGGTGCAGTGGGTTTAAGGCGTACCAGTTATGCCATTCGCTGTAAGGCTTCTGTGCTGGCTAGGGTACGAATCTCCTGGTGGGTCAGTGTTCTAAGGTTGTATAATCTCTCTTGCGTGTTTAGGCAAGTTGTGCATTAAGCATAGACACAGAGTTCTCCCATATTAACAGGAATTTGATGAAAGAACGTGAGTAGCCCCAAACTATGCTCTAGTTGCCCTTGGGAGATGGTGATCTTTGGAGGTGAAATACTTCGAAGTTACCATCTCTTTTCAGGGTCTGAGCTCTGGTGCAGTGGGTTAAAGGCGTACCAGTTATGCCAGTTGCTGTAAGGCTTCTGTGATGGCTAGAGTTCGCATCTCCTAGTAGCAAAGTGTTCTAATGTTGTATAATCTCTCTTGCGTGTTTAGGCAAGTTGTGCATTAAGCATAGACACAGAGTTCTCCCATATTAACAGGAATTTGATGAAAGAACGTGAGTAGCCCCTCACTATGCTCTAGTTGCCCTTGGGAGATGGTGATCTTTGGAGGTGAAATACTCCAAAGTTACCATCTCTTTTCAGGGTCTGAGCTGTTCTGCAGTGGGTTAAAGGCATACCAGTTATGCCAGTTGCTGTAAGGCTTCTGTGCTGGCTAGGGTTCGAATCTCCTGGTGGGAAAGTGTTCTAATGTTGTATAATCTCTCTTGCGTGTTTAGGCAAGTTGTGCATTAAGCATAGACACAGAGTTCTCCCATATTAACAGGAATTTGATGAAAGAACGTGAGTAGCCCTTCACTATGCTCTAGTTGCCCTTGGGAGATGGTGATCTTTGGAGGTGAAATACTCCGAAGTTACCATCTCTTTTAAGGGTCTGAGCTCTGGTGCAGTGGGTTAAAGGCTTACCAGTTATGCCAGTTGCTGTAAGGCTTCTGTGCTGGCTAGGGTTTGAATCTCCTGGTGGGAAAGTGTTCTAAGGTTGTATAATCTCTCTTGCGTGTTTAGGCAAGTTGTGCATTAAGCATAGACACAGAGTTCTCCCATATTAACAGGAATTTGATGAAAGAACGTGAGTAGCCCCTCACTATGCTCTAGATGCCCTTGGGAGATGGTGATCTTTATAGGTGAAATACTCCGAAGTTACCATCTCTTTTAAGGTTCTGAGCTGTGGTGCAGTGGGCTAAAGGCGTACCAGTTATGCCAGTTGCTGTAAGGCTTCTGTGATGGCTAGGGTTCGAATCTCCTGGTAGCAAAGTGTTCTAATGTTGTATAATCTCTCTTGCGTGTTTAGGCAAGTTGTGCATTAAGCATAGACACAGAGGTCTCCCATATTAACAGGAATTTGATGAAAGAACGTGAGTAGCCCCTCACTATGCTCTAGTTGCCCTTGGGAGATGGTGATCTTTGGAGGTGAAATACTCCGAAGTTACCATCTCTTTTCAGGGTCTGAGCTCTGGTGCAGTGGGTTAAAGGCGTACCAGTTATGCCAGTTGCTGTAAGGCTTCAGTGCTGGCTAGGGTTCGAATCTCCTGGTGGGAAAGTGTTCTAAGGTTGTATAATCTCTCTTTCGTGTTTAGGCAAGTTGTGCATTAAGAATAGACACAGAGTTCTCCCATATTAACAGGAATTTGATGAAAGAACGTGAGTAGCCCCTCACTATGCTCTAGTTGCCCTTGAGAGATGGTGATCTTTGGAGGAGAAATACTCCGAAGTTAAAACCTCTTTTAAGGGTCTGAGCTGTGGTGCAATGGGCTAAAGGCGTACCAGTTATGCCAGTTGCTGTAAGGCTTCTGTGCTGGCTAGGGTTCGAATCTCCTGGTGGGAAAGTGTTCTAAGGTTGTATAATCTCTCTTGCGTGTTTAGGCAAGTTGTGAATTAAGCATAGACACAGAGTTCTCTCATATTAACAGGAATTTGATGAAAGAACGTGAGTAGCCCCTCACTATGCTCTAGTTTCCCTTGAGAGATGGTGATCTTTGGAGGAGAAATACTCCGAAGTTACCATCTCTTTTAAGGGCCTGAGCTGTGGTGCAGTGGGTAAAGGCGTACCAGTTATGCCAGTTGCTGTAAAGCTTCTGTGCTGGCTAGGGCTCGAATCTCCTGGTGGGAAAGTGTTCTAAGGTTGTATAATCTCTCTTGCGTGTTTAGGTAAGTTGTGCATTAAGAATAGACACAGAGTTCTCCCATATTAACAGGAATTTGATGAAAGAACGTGAGTAGCCCCTCACTATGCTCTAGTTGCCCTTGAGAGATGGTGATCTTTGGAGGAGAAATACTCCGAAGTTACCATCTCTTTTAAGGGTCTGAGCTGTGGTGCAATGGGCTAAAGGCGTACCAGTTATGCCAGTTGCTGTAAGGCTTCTGTGCTGGCTAGGGTTCGAATCTCCTGGTGGGAAAGTGTTCTAAGGTTGTATAATCTCTCTTGCGTGTTTAGGCAAGTTGTGAATTAAGCATAGACACAGAGTTCTCTCATATTAACAGGAATTTGATGAAAGAACGTGAGTAGCCCCTCACTATGCTCTAGTTTCCCTTGAGAGATGGTGATCTTTGGAGGAGAAATACTCCGAAGTTACCATCTCTTTTAAGGGCCTGAGCTGTGGTGCAGTGGGTAAAGGCGTACCAGTTATGCCAGTTGCTGTAAAGGCTTCTGTGCTGGCTAGGGCTCGAATCTCCTGGTGGGAAAGTGTTCTAAGGTTGTATAATCTCTCTTGCGTGTTTAGGTAAGTTGTGCATTAAGCATAGACACAGAGTTCTCCATATATTAACAGGAATTTGATGAAAGAATGTGAGTAGCCCCTCACTTATGCTCTAGTTGCCCTTGGGAGATGGTGATCTTTGGAGGTGAAATACTCCGAAGTTACCATCTCTTTTAAGGGTCTGAGCTGTGGTGCAGTGGGCTAAAGGCGTACCAGTTATGCCAGTTGCTGTAAGGCTTCTGTGTTGGCTAGGGTTCGAATCTCCTGGTAGGAAAGTGTTCTAATGTTGTATAATCTCTCTTGTGTGTTTAGGCAAGTTGTGCATTAAGCATAGAAACAGAGTTCTCCCATATTAACAAGAATTTGATGAAAGAACGTGAGTAGCCCCTCACTATGCTCTAGTTGCCCTTGGGAGATGGTGATCTTTGGAGGTGAAATACTCTGAAGTTACCATCTCCTTTAGGTGTCTGAGCTGTGGTGCAGTGGGGTTAAGGCGTACCAGTTATGCCATTTGCTGTAAGGCTTCTGTGCTGGCTAGGGTACGAATCTCCTGGTGGGTAAGTGTTCTAAGGTTGTATAATCTCTCTTGCGTGTTTAGGCAAGTTGTGCATTAAGCATAGACACAGAGTTCTCCCATATTAACAGGAATTTGATGAAAGAACGTGAGTAGCCCCTCCCTATGCTCTAGATGCCCTTGGGAGATGGTGATCTTTATAGGTGAAATACTCCGAAGTTACTATCTCTTTTAAGGTTCTGAGCTGTTCTGCAGTGGGTTAAAGGCATACCAGTTATGCCAGTTGCTGTAAGGCTTCTGTGCTGGCTTGGGTTCGAATCTCCTGGTGGGAAAGTGTTCTAATGTTGTATAATCTCTCTTGCGTGTTTAGGCAAGTTGTGCATTAAGCATAGACACAGAGTTCTCCCATATTAACAGGAATTTGATGAAAGAACGTGAGTAGCCCTTCACTATGCTCTAGTTGCCCTTGGGAGATGGTGATCTTTGGAGGTGAAATACTCCGAAGTTACCATCTCTTTTAAGGGTCTGAGCTCTGGTGCAGTGGGTTAAAGGCTTACCAGTTATGCCAGTTGCTGTAAGGCTTCTGTGCTGGCTAGGGTTCGAATCTCCTGGTGGGAAAGTGTTCTAAGGTTGTATAATCTCTCTTGCGTGTTTAGGCAAGTTGTGCATTAAGCATAGACACAGAGTTCTCCCATATTAACAGGAATTTGATGAAAGAACGTGAGTAGCCCCTCACTATGCTCTAGATGCCCTTGGGAGATGGTGATCTTTATAGGTGAAATACTCCGAAGTTACCATCTCTTTTAAGGTTCTGAGCTGTGGTGCAGTGGGCTAAAGGCGTACCAGTTATGCCAGTTGCTGTAAGGCTTCTGTGATGGCTAGGGTTCGAATCTCCTGGTAGCAAAGTGTTCTAATGTTGTATAATCTCTCTTGCGTGTTTAGGCAAGTTGTGCATTAAGCATAGACACAGAGTTCTCCCATATTAACAGGAATTTGATGAAAGAACGTGAGTAGCCCCTCACTATGCTCTAGTTGCCCTTGGGAGATGGTGATCTTTGGAGGTGAAATACTCCGAAGTTACCATCTCTTTTCAGGGTCTGAGCTCTGGTGCAGTGGGTTAAAGGCGTACCAGTTATGCCAGTTGCTGTAAGGCTTCAGTGCTGGCTAGGGTTCGAATCTCCTGGTGGGAAAGTGTTCTAAGGTTGTATAATCTCTCTTGCGTGTTTAGGCAAGTTGTGCATTAAGAATAGACACAGAGTTCTCCCATATTAACAGGAATTTGATGAAAGAACGTGAGTAGCCCCTCACTATGCTCTAGTTGCCCTTGAGAGATGGTGATCTTTGGAGGAGAAATACTCCGAAGTTACAATCCTCTTTTAAGGGTCTGAGCTGTGGTGCAATGGGCTAAAGGCGTACCAGTTATGCCAGTTGCTGTAAGGCTTCTGTGCTGGCTAGGGTTCGAATCTCCTGGTGGGAAAGTGTTCTAAGGTTGTATAATCTCTCTTGCGTGTTTAGGCAAGTTGTGAATTAAGCATAGACACAGAGTTCTCTCATATTAACAGGAATTTGATGAAAGAACGTGAGTAGCCCCTCACTATGCTCTAGTTTCCCTTGAGAGATGGTGATCTTTGGAGGAGAAATACTCCGAAGTTACCATCTCTTTTAAGGGCCTGAGCTGTGGTGCAGTGGGTAAAGGCGTACCAGTTATGCCAGTTGCTGTAAAGCTTCTGTGCTGGCTAGGGCTTCGAATCTCCTGGTGGGAAAGTGTTCTAAGGTTGTATAATCTCTCTTGCGTGTTTAGGTAAGTTGTGCATTAAGAATAGACACAGAGTTCTCCCATATTAACAGGAATTTGATGAAAGAACGTGAGTAGCCCCTCACTATGCTCTAGTTGCCCTTGAGAGATGGTGATCTTTGGAGGAGAAATACTCCGAAGTTACCATCTCTTTTAAGGGTCTGAGCTGTGGTGCAATGGGCTAAAGGCGTACCAGTTATGCCAGTTGCTGTAAGGCTTCTGTGCTGGCTAGGGTTCGAATCTCCTGGTGGGAAAGTGTTCTAAGGTTGTATAATCTCTCTTGCATGTTTAGGCAAGTTGTGAATTAAGCATAGACACAGAGTTCTCTCATATTAACAGGAATTTGATGAAAGAACGTGAGTAGCCCCTCACTATGCTCTAGTTTCCCTTGAGAGATGGTGATCTTTGGAGGAGAAATACTCCGAAGTTACCATCTCTTTTAAGGGCCTGAGCTGTGGTGCAGTGGGTAAAGGCGTACCAGTTATGCCAGTTGCTGTAAAGCTTCTGTGCTGGCTAGGGCTCGAATCTCCTGGTGGGAAAGTGTTCTAAGGTTGTATAATCTCTCTTGCGTGTTTAGGTAAGTTGTGCATTAAGCATAGACACAGAGTTCTCATATATTAACAGGAATTTGATGAAAGAATGTGAGTAGCCCCTCATTATGCTCTAGTTGCCCTTGGGAGATGGTGATCTTTGGAGGTGAAATACTCCGAAGTTACCATCTCTTTTAAGGGTCTGAGCTGTGGTGCAGTGGGCTAAAGGCGTACCAGTTATGCCAGTTGCTGTAAGGCTTCTGTGTTGGCTAGGGTTCGAATCTCCTGGTAGGAAAGTGTTCTAATGTTGTATAATCTCTCTTGTGTGTTTAGGCAAGTTGTGCATTAAGCATAGAAACAGAGTTCTCCCATATTAACAAGAATTTGATGAAAGAACGTGAGTAGCCCCTCACTATGCTCTAGTTGCCCTTGGGAGATGGTGATCTTTGGAGGTGAAATACTCTGAAGTTACCATCTCCTTTAGGTGTCTGAGCTGTGGTGCAGTGGGGTTAAGGCGTACCAGTTATGCCATTTGCTGTAAGGCTTCTGTGCTGGCTAGGGTACGAATCTCCTGGTGGGTAAGTGTTCTAAGGTTGTATAATCTCTCTTGCGTGTTTAGGCAAGTTGTGCATTAAGCATAGACACAGAGTTCTCCCATATTAACAGGAATTTGATGAAAGAACGTGAGTAGCCCCTCCCTATGCTCTAGATGCCCTTGGGAGATGGTGATCTTTATAGGTGAAATACTCCGAAGTTACTATCTCTTTTAAGGTTCTGAGCTGTTCTGCAGTGGGTTAAAGGCATACCAGTTATGCCAGTTGCTGTAAGGCTTCTGTGCTGGCTTGGGTTCGAATCTCCTGGTGGGAAAGTGTTCTAATGTTGTATAATCTCTCTTGCGTGTTTAGGCAAGTTGTGCATTAAGCATAGACACAGAGTTCTCCCATATTAACAGGAATTTGATGAAAGAACGTGAGTAGCCCTTCACTATGCTCTAGTTGCCCTTGGGAGATGGTGATCTTTGGAGGTGAAATACTCCGAAGTTACCATCTCTTTTAAGGGTCTGAGCTCTGGTGCAGTGGGTTAAAGGCTTACCAGTTATGCCAGTTGCTGTAAGGCTTCTGTGCTGGCTAGGGTTCGAATCTCCTGGTGGGAAAGTGTTCTAAGGTTGTATAATCTCTCTTGCGTGTTTAGGCAAGTTGTGCATTAAGCATAGACACAGAGTTCTCCCATATTAACAGGAATTTGATGAAAGAACGTGAGTAGCCCCTCACTATGCTCTAGATGCCCTTGGGAGATGGT